>NC_056751.1:820997333-821259833 GCF_019279795.1 Protopterus annectens | reverse complement strand
ATCCAGATTCTCCAGTTTGATTCTTGGCTGGTGTACCTTCTATATGGAGTCTGCATGTTCTGTGTGAGTCCATGTGGGTTTTACCTTGGTACTTTGGTTGATCCAGGTTCTCCAGTTTGATTCTTGGCTGGTGTGCCTTCTGTATGAAGTCTGCATGTTCTCTGTAAGTCCATGTGGGTTTTACCTTGGTACTTTGGTTGATCCAGGTTCTCCAGTTTGATTCTTGGCTGGTGTGCCTTCTGTATGGAGTCTGCATGTTCTCTGTAAGTCCATGTGGGTTTTACCTTGGTACTTTGGTTGATCCAGGTTCTCCAGTTTGATTCTTGGCTGGTGTGCCTTCTGAATGAAGTCTGCATGTTCTCTGTAAGTCCATGTGGGTTTTACCTTGGTACTTTGGTTGATCCAGGTTCTCCAGTTTGATTCTTGGCTGGTGTGCCTTCTGTATGGAGTATGCATGTTCTCTGTAAGTCCATGTGGGTTTTACCTTGGTACTTTGGTTGATCCAGGTTCTCCAGTTTGATTCTTGGCTGGTGTGCCTTCTGAATGGAGTCTGCATGTTCTCTGTGAGTCCATGTGGGTTTTATCTTGGTACTTTGGTTGATCTTCTTCCATTTCCTCCCTACTTGCTTAGTAAACTTTGTGGATGGCAGTGGCTATTTATGGGGATCACTACAAAAGTCAGATGCAATTTGATATCACTGGAGAGATGATCATTGAGGTAAGCCATGTAACCTTAGTTTTTTTTTTTTTTAAGTGATCATCTCATACTAGACCACTATTTATAAGTTTGATACCTGTGTTATTGTACTGTTTGACAAACATTATACACTTTATTAGGAATCTCACCCAGTTCCATTTTTTGCTTTTGTTACATTTTGTCTATAACTGCATTTAGCTATTTATTGATTTATTGCCTGTCTGACTGATTGATTGATTTACCGATTGATTGTGATGTATTATCTGCCAATTTATGTGATTAAATCTACTGTCCTCTGCAGAAAGAATACTTTTATACTGCTAATGTTTTTACCTACAGCTGTATTTTCAGAAGGCTGCAACAGAGGACATCAAATCATAAAGTAACTGGACAGCTGCTCAGCATACAGTAAACATAAACACAAGCTTATTATATTGAAAATAAATAAAGTTACACTGGAGTAACATACACATTTTAGAATGAAAGCATAATTACAGTAAAAAAATGTGTGAAAATTATGTTTGTACATGATGTTTATAGCATTTCATGAACACTGCATTATAATATGTATTGCTGTTATAGGAAGACAAAGGCTGTTGTGATTTGTTATAATTAATTGGACAAGAGATTCAAAATACAGGTAACATAAACCACTAGGCTTAGTAAAAAGAGCTGACTGGTGTAGAATGATTTCACACAGCATCCAGCTGGATGCTATAAAATGTTGAAACTTGAAAAATGATTTCAATCTCTACCAGAATCAGAACAGAAAGTTCCAAAATGAGATATTTTCCCTACTGGCCTTTGTTTCTTGATCTTGCAGCCAAGGTAATTTGTGTATCAAGTGCAGCCTTTGTCTTCCGTCAGCATTCTTAGTGCCTACCCTGTGATTAGTAGCAGGTATCCTGAAAACTAAAATAAGGTGTTATACTTTTCCTGAGCTCACTGGAACACTAAAATAAAAGGAGGGGAAACTTTGAATGTTTCACAATACAGTGATGATAGTAAGTGAGAATAATTAATGTCAGCACATATAATGCATGCAGATGTATATGATACCATAATGAAGATAACTTATGAACTAGCTGGTCTGCCCAGAACCTTTTCTTCTCAGTAGTCTGTCTTGCATTCCACCTATCCAAACTCTTCTTGAATTGCGGAGTGTTTTTTCTGCACTACAATCACAACAAGCTTGTGTACTTATTTGCCACCCATTTATGTAAAAAAGTGCTTCTTTATATCGAGACTACAGTTTGTCCGTTCGGTCTGAAGGTAATAATGATAAATTGGAAACCATGTGCATGAACTAATCATCCATCTCTTCATTATGTTTTGCAGACAGAAATATTAATTCCTGTGAGCCTATTACAATAAGCACCTCAACTACTTTTCAGACTAAACTAACAACACAAACAGAAACGTACATGCCAACAGTGAAGAATTCTGTATCATCTTCTACCAAATTGACATCTGTATCAACGCTGAGTACCATATATAGTACACCGAGCACTCCAAGAGATGTCAAATCTGCATCCGCATCTGTATCGACATTGAATCCCATAAATAGTGCACCAAGCAGTCCAAGAAATGTCAAATCTGCATCTACATCAATACTGAGTACCATATATAGTACACTGAGCACCTCAAGAGATGTCAAATCTGCATCCGCATATGTATCGACATTGAATCCCATAAATATTATATCAAGCACTCCAAGAGATGTCAAATCTAAATCTATATCAACACTGAGTACCATATATAGTACACTGAGAACCTCAAGAGATGTTATAGCAGCATCTGTGCCAACAACGAGTACCATATACAGCACAATGTACACTTCAAAAGATTCTGTACAGAACAATCTAGCATATGGTACAACTGAATTAATACAGAAAGAAACAACATATGGAGGTAAAATGCATTTGCTCATCTTTATAAGAAGGTGTTTCTATTTACTTGTTTAAATTTCAAGCCTGTGACAAATTTGTAAAACATAATTAATAAACAAGACAGTTTAATTCTAATAGAAAGATGGATTTGGTACAGAAATGTGAGTACTATGAACTCAGATTATTGCTTTTTGAGAAAAGAATGCTAACTCCAAAAATACACTATCTGAATAATCAAAAGGGTTCAAAATCAAATGGAGTCTAGACAGACACATATACTTTCTTGTAGGGCAAACATCTCTGTTTACCTGATGAGGGGACTATGGGCCTCTTTTGCACACCTGATGATGGGAGAAGGGTGAGCCTTCCTGCACATATAATGAAGGGAGGGTGGGCCTCCCACATATCCATTAATTATTCTGACTCCAAAATCCCATAGCTTCAAACTTGAGTGCAAATGAGCTTTGTAATCATCTCCAAGGCTGTGCAGCTATAACTGGAGAGTGGATATGGAGTACAGCCCCACATATCTGGAGGTTTAGGGAGTTTGTTTGCCTGTGGAAAAGGAACATTCTGTGTGAAAAGCTTCTTAAAAGTCTTGTAATATTCTACTGCATTTATTTTCCTGGTAACTGCTGACTTTACATTTTAGTGAAATCTGTATGTAATGTTCTGATGTAAGGAAGCTTTTGTAGTGAACACTAGGAAGATAGATAAAAAACTATAATTTATAAATGCATTCCCCTTGTTAAATAGTAGTTTTTATTTATTTAATATTTATTAAAAGTAATGTAATTAGACCAGCTTCCTTCAAGACTCAGTTCCAAGATAGTATAGTAAACACAAGAGTGTTAAAATAGGCACACACTCACACAACCCCCCCCCCATGCACACACACACACACACACACACACACACACACACACACACACACACACACACACACACACACACACACACACACACATGCAGATGAAGAAATAAAGTCAGCAAAAAAATATAGGCATATGTATAGCAGTTTTCAAGCCAAACAAGTTGGTTTAAGATGACCAACTGCAAAGCAAATGGTTTGGATCCAATTTTGAACAAACCCACTTTATAAAACAGCATTCAAATTAAATGTTTTTCCTGGGTGGGCAAAGTCTTTCACACCCAAGGCAGGGGCTGCACATGATAGTCAATAAGTTTCAAGTTCACTGTACCTCAGTAAGTGCTCAGAAAAGTACAAAATACAAGCAGCAAACATGTAAACAATGAAAAGCAAGTGCACTAATACAGTGTGAGAACTTAGGATTCAGGAAACACTTCCTGAAGTACAGGGAAGTAGCCAAGGTTTGCTGAGCTCTGAGGAAACGAAAAACTAGAGATCTTATCTATCTGATTATAGTATATGGTCCCTCCCAGTCAGAAGCAAAACAACCTCCAAACACAAATTGTTTTAGCATGACTTGGCTTTAGCTGTACTATTTCAGATGCATTTGTAAACATTTTATACATTTTTTTCTGTAGGAAATAAACTCATGTTGTTAACAGATTATTGTAAAGTCTTCAACCCAGCCTGGTGATGTGCTATAGTGAAGGAAGAAGGCTGTAACCTCATAACTGAATCAAACAGAAGAATCAGTGACGTTTTTTTCTCCCAGTCATTAACTCAAATGGTGAAAATCCTGACTTTACATTGGGAGATGCCCTAGTGCCCATGAAAATACTTAGCAAATACATAACCTAGCTTTTTCATCAAGCTTTAGTAAGTCTCTGCTTTACAGTTCTGTTCATTCTCTCTTCCATTGCATTGAGTGTGGATGATATGGAATCTTTATTACATCCCTTGCAGATTACAAACTTCTTTCATAACCTGACTAGTGAAATATGGACCATTATACAATGACCCCCCATTAATATTCCAAAACGTGCACGCTGACCAATCAGCATACACGTTGTAAATCAGAGTTATAGTAATGGAAAAAGGTCCAGTTATCCGGACTTTTTCCATTAGTATAACTCTTTTTTACACTGTCTTGCTATGTTAAACAAGTTTAACATAGCGAGACAGCTTTAAAAAAAGCAACGGAGAATCTCCGTTGCTTTTTTTAAAGGTGTCTCGCTATGTTAAATGGGTTTAACATAGTGAGACAGCTTTAAAAAAAGCAACGGAGATTCTCCGTTGCTTTTTTTAAAGCTGCCTCGCTATGTTAAACTACTTTAACACAGTGAGACAGTGTGTAAAAAGCAACGGAGACCATGCTTTCTCCGTTGCTTTTTTCAAAACTGTCTCACTATGTTAAATAGCTTTAACATAGCGAGACAACTTTAAAAAAAGCAACAGAGATTCTCCATTGCTTTTTTTAAAGCTGTCTCGCTATGTTAAAATCCTTTAACATAGCGAGACAGTTTGTAAAAAGCAACGGAGATCTTGCTTTCTCCATTGCTTCCGCCCACAGCACTGATGTACTGCATAAGCATACGCATGCGCAGTACATCAGAATTGCTGCAGAATACCAGGCAGCTGCGGAAGGGCAGCAAGGAGGCATTATACAATGCCATTATTTAAGAAAAGTAATTATTCTTTTTCTTAAATAATGTCATTGTATAACAGCAATAACCCACTTCTGTGTGTGGTTAATGCTGGATTTACCCATGGATGTCTTTGTTTGACCACTCGGGCTTCACCCTCATGATCAAACCACACCAACCGTGGGTAAATCCAGCATTACCCAGACCCAGGCGAGGGTTATTGCTATATTATCAGATTCAATTACCTGAGGTCATCCTCAATAAGAAAGACATATTATTCCATAGTTTAGATGCTGTAGTCTTTGCTGTCATTTTTTTTTGTGTGTGTGGGAATTGCTTCTCCACATTTATTGAATGTATGTACATCTACCAGCAAATATCAATATCTTTCTTTTTCTGGAGGTAGTGGTCCTGCAAAATCTATCTGTATACTGTGCAAAGCCCCTTTTGAAAACAGTATTCTCTGTTGCTGAGGTTTCTTAATGTAGGATTTGTCTGCATTTTTGCACTTTTTTTTTTAAAGTGAAGATTCCAAAAAAAGAAGTTATGTCTTTACCATAATGTTCCATCTGTATTGTTTATCCTCATTCAGTCATTACTTGTGGGTCATCGGTTCCGACCTCGGAACCGAGCCAGCCATCTTCCAAGCTCACGTCAGCTACAAACTCTCAAGCTAAAACTCTTACTCAGAATTCCCCTCTCCCTGTTACCTCAGATTGAGTTTGCAAGTCAAAAGAAGGTAGAGGCTCCCTCTGGTGAAATGACCTAGTAGATCCAGATGGTGAGATCCACTAAAAGCCACAGCAGGGGGAAGGAGGGAGGGTCGTAATGACTGAAGAAGGATCAACAATACAGATGGAAAGTTATGGTAAGACATAACTTTTTTATCTGATATTGTTAATCCTCGTTCATTCCTTACGTGTGGGACAGAGTCCCCAGCTACCTTTATTCCTGGGAGGCTCTCATGGAAGGACATACCTGAGCACTGTAGAACCAAAAGATGCTCTTCCCCTGGAGGCCAAATCCAATTTGCAATGACTGATGAAGGTATGAGGGGTAGCCCAAGTTGCAGCTGCACAGATGTCATGTAAAGAAGCTCTGGCATGGAAGGCAGCAGAAGTTGCCACCGACCTTGTAGAATAAGCCTTTATGGTAGTAGTTAAAGGAATATTATGTTGTCTATAAATGAAAGTCACACAGTCTTTCAACCATTTAGCCAATGTGACCTTAGCAACAGCACATCCTAATCTAGGTCCAGAATAAGCCAAAAATAACTTGTCTGATTTACACGTAGAAGTGAATTTGCCTGTGAATATCTAGGGTATGTAGGCAATACTCTCCATTGCTTGAATGATTGGGGAAGAAAACTGGCAATTCAATGGTTTGATTAATGGGCATTTCAGAGATCACTTTTGGCAGAAAGGAAGGATTAGTTCTCAATGACACTCTATCTCTATGAAAAATCAAATATGGATTCTTGATGCATAAGGCTTAAAGCTCAGAGATACATCTGGCAGAAGTAATGGCGACCAAAAACAAGGTTTTCCATGACAAATATTTAAGGTCGCAAGAAGAAGCTGGTTCGAAAGATGGCATTGTCAAAGCTTGTAGGACTAATCACAGGTCCCATGGTTGAGTAGGTTCTCTAAAAGGGGGTTTTAAATGATTCACTCCTTTTATGAAAGTCTTGCATAATTTGTGTGACATAAGAGAGGAGTGTTGGACGCCATCATGGAAATTAAATATTGCAGCCAAATGAACTCTAATGGTAGAGGCCGATAGACCGGATTGAAATAGGGTGGCTAGATACTCCAGTACTATCGATGCTGGTGCTGAAAAGGGATCTACCTGTTTTTCTTTCAGCCAAAAAGTAAATCTTTTCCACTTGCTGAGATATGTAATTCTGGTGGAAGACTTATGAGATGCAATAGAATGTCACGTACTGGCAAAGAAAGATCATTCTGCCTGGCAATCAAGGGAATTGGAGGAGCCAAGCTGTGAGCTTCAGGCTGTTCAAGTTGGGGTGAATCAGAAGCTGCAGATGGGAGATCAACCCCGGGGTTGGCTGGAGAATCCATGGTTGATCTAGCAGGTGAGGCCAAAGGAAGGGGAACCAAATCTGACAAGGCCAATATGGTGCTATGAGGATTATTTTGCTCTTCAACCGGCGGGCTTTCTTTAGAAACTGGGGAATGAGGGGGAGAGGTAGAAATGCATAAAGTAGACCCGAGGGCCAGTCGTGGACTAGCGTGTCACTGGGTGACTGTCCCAGAGGGGGAATCAGGGCAAAATAGTTGCTGCATTTGTAGTTGGTTGGGGACGCAAAGAGGTCGCAGCAAGGAAGACCCCTGCGGTCGAAAATCTCTGCTGCTATCAAGGGATTCAGGGACCACTCGTGAGGTTGTAGTATACAGCTGCTGAGTCTGTCTGCTATCATGTTGGAACTCCCGGGAATGTGCGTTCCTAGAAAAAAACGGTTGGTAGCCATCGCCCAATGCCATATCCTCATGGCCTCTCGACAGAGTGGGTAAGATTTGGTTCCGCCCTGTTTGTTGATGTACCAGACCACCGCCATGTTGTCTGATTGTATCGCAATAGTCCCAGATGGCAGCAGGGGATGGAATGCTTGCAACTCCAGAAGCACCGCCCTCAGCTCTAGAACATTTATATGCAGATAGGCCTCCATTTCGGACCAAGTACCTTGGACTATCTGTCTCTGACATAGCCCCCCACCCCATCAGGGAGGCGTCCGTGGTCACTGTAGCCTTGGGCTTTTGGGGGGAGAAGGTACAAGACCATTGTGATGGGTTGTGGGCCATCCACCAATTTAAATCCTGTTTGCACCTGTGAGTTACCCGAATCTTGGCTGAAAGAGGGTACTGAAAGGGATATCATTGGGTGAGCAGAGGCCATTGTAGAAGCCTCATGTGAAACCTGGCCAGGGGGACAATGGTGATGGAGGTTGCCAAAGAACCCAACAACTGTAGAACAGAGTGAGCTGTGGATTTCTCCCTTGAAAGGATTGGGATCAGTTGTTGCTTTATCCATAGAATTCTGTGCTCTGGAATGGATGCTCTGCAATTCTTTGTATTCAAGATGACTCCTATGAATTCTGTGGACTGAGGTGGGGTGAGATTGGATTTTTGCCAGTTTATGGTTATGCCTAGCCTTTCTGCAGAGAGGAGAGAGTATGCCAGGGCTTCTTCCAATAGTTGTCTGGGGGGGGGGGGCAGAGATGAGCTATTCGTCTAGATACGGAAGCACCTGGAATCCCTGTAGTCGCAAGTGAGCTGTGAAGACTGCCATGCACTTTGTGAACACTCTGGGGGCTGTAGAGAGTCTGAAGGGTAGTACTCTGAACTGGTAGTGACTGGCTCCCACATAAAAGCAAAGGAATCTTCTTGATGGTCTGTCCACTTTTATGTGGTAGTACGCATCTTGAAGATCTATCGAGCACATCCAATCGTCTTTTTCCAAAAGCGGAAGAATAGACTGTATTGTGACCATCCAGAATGTTTGTACTTTTACAAACTTGTTCAATACACTGAGATCCAAAATTGGTCTCTAGTCCCCAGTTTTCTTTGGCACCAAAAATAGTCTTGAGTAGAATCCGGATCCTATCTGGCCTGGAGGGACTATTTGGATGACTCTTTTTGTTAGCAGTTTTGAAATCTCTAAAGCTGCTTCTTCCCTTTGACTGGGTGGAACGCCGGGTAAGTTTGTTAGGGGAGCGAGACAAAGGTCAAAGGGAATATGATAACCTCTGGTTATAATCCTTTGTACTCAAGAATCAGTGGTGATGGTTAGCCAGGCAGAAGGGTACAAAGAGAAATGACCCCCAACCACTTCCAGAGGAAAGCAGTTGGGCTGCTCTTCAGGAGCGCTGGTAGGATTGGCCAGGGAAAGAATTCCTGGAACCCTGGTTACGCAGACCGCCCTGCCCCAAAAAGGGCGCCTTCCCTGTGAGTCACCCCCTCTGCTTCTAGGGGAGAACTCGGCCCGTATGTAACGGAAAGGACCCTGAGACTTTTTGTACCATATCTTCCCATTCTTCTGGTTTCTTGAGAAAGCCCATTGAGGGGAAGAATAACGGACACCCATGGCAGAAAGGGTCTTACTATCCTGCTCACATCTGGCCAGTGTGCTTTTAACCTTGGATCCAAACAATGAAGAGGCTTTGATGGGAGCACTGAGAAAGGAAGCCTTGGAGGGTTTCATGAAATTACACAAGCGCATCCAGGCTTGTCATCTCAGAACAATGTCCGAACTCGCCACTCTAGCTGCTCCTTCTGATGCGTGAGATATCAGGTGCATGGAGGAGTTAGATATTGATTCAATGGTGGCTAGCTGAGAGGCCACTTTGTCATGGGCCTCATCAAACACAGCTCCAGTCAAAGTTTCAGAGAGCTCAGAAATTAAATCTCTTTGAAGCCTGGTAAAGTGTGCCATATAGTTCAGGGACCAGACTGCAAAGGTTGCTGATGCAAAAGTACACTTCCCTATTCTGTCCAGGGTCCGGGACTCTTTGTTGGGTGGATGGACAGTCTGGCTTTCTTCTTCCACCACGTCCTTATAGTTGCAGCTACCACCACCAAAGCATCTACAGGAAGACCTTTGAACCAATGGGGATCAGTAGCAGGAGGGGACAAAATTTTATCTGGCCTCCGGGGAATGGCCTCAACGGTGTCAGAAGCCTTCCACGCATGCTGCACGATGAGTCAGACCAGTTCGTCGGCACGTGGGGTAACCTAGGAGGTAGGGGGCCAGGCGCGAAAGGCTTGCAGGAAAACAGACTCTTCAGAGGTCGGGTTTGAGGGCTGCCAGTCACCTATCTGTTTAAGAATTTCAAGAATATCACCAAAGGATACCTCAGAGGGTGAGCGAGGTGTCCCTTCCCCATCATCAAAGTCTGTGTCTTCAGTAAGGGACTCCTCTGTGGAGTCCATGTGCTTCCTCTAGCATGAGCTCTTTTGATGAACTTCCTCAAAAAGGAGAAGCTGGGGAAGACAGCACAAAAGGGGTCTCCTGTGGGAGTATATCCTGAGGCCCTTGCACCCGGTGTCCCCAGGAGCGACTTGTGTACATTGCAGTCCAGAGGAAGGTGGGGAGAGTGATAGCACAGGATCGCCGGCTGACGCCAGACCCTGCTCCATTAGTTGGAAGGCTGATCCACCTGAAGAGGGGTGAGTGCTTAGGACAGGGGTCACCCCTCTCCTAAGTGGTTCAGCCTGCCGACTCAGAGTCCCTGGATGGCTGTGAAACACCAAATTACGTATGACATCCTGGGTCATAGCAAAACTCTCCTGCCACGAAGACAACTGCAGCTCCTTAGTGAGGTCCATAAAGGGAACCGTAGAAGGGGAAGACTGTGCTATATCAAGGGGCTTCAAAGGCAATGAAGGAGGAGAATAAGTAGGGGTCTTTGGTAAAGGGTGATCATCTCCCAAGGAAGGATAGGTCCTGGGGGGGGCAGGATACCTCTGGTCAAAAGCACTTGATCCACAAGATGCAACAAGTCATGTTCAGAGAGGCTTCTAGTGTATTTCACGGACACGGCTGAGGGGGAGTCAGGTCTATCCAAAGACGGAGCAAGCTCGGTGCCCACCTCAGAGGTCTGCACTGAAAACAATGGGGCTGTAAAGGACTGAACTACAGGTGTCTGCACCGAGGAAATCATTGGTGCCGAAGTTGTCGTCTGCACCGCTGATAAGGTCAGTACCGAAGTGGTTGTCAGCGTTAAGGCTGGAACCAAAAAAATCAGTGCTGATAACTGAATTGTCAGTGCTGAGATAGTAGTTGGTGCCGGGTAAGTTGTCGGAGCTGAAAGGCAATGGGCGTCAAAAAATCCATCAACATTGTAACAGTCTCCATCGACTGGACAATCCGTGCCAGTAAAGAATTCTGAACCGAGGAGCTCCTCTGTACCGATACGGTAAAGGGCATGCTAGTTGGTGCCAAAGTCACAGATGACACTAATGGCTTCGGTGCCAAAGGTCTAGGTACCGAAAGCGTTGGAGCCAAAGAAGTCAAATCCGAACTGGAAAGCTTAGCTTTCTTGGGTCTCAGTTCCTGGAAGTCCCCAGCAGGGGACGAAGGAAGAGACTTGGCCTTTATATGTTCATCACTCTTTTTCTTATGGGATCTTGGAGGATTTGAAGCCTCTAACCAGAAATAGCCTCTGAAAAAGGAGATATAAGTAGCCCCTTCAATATTAATTTATTTATTCTCTCAATCAACGTCCTGTTATAGAGAAATTCTTACAAATCCCACAGGGCGGGTCAACTGTTAAATGAGGCACACCCAAGCAATAGACACACAGGGAATGTGCATCTGAAGTAGGTAATTTATGGCCACAATCTAAACATCTTTTAAATCCTGGACTACCTTTTTTATCTGCCATGTTAGAAAGAAAGAAGAAAACCCAGAAAAAATACCAGCAATGGTACAAGAATTACCCAAAGGTAAAAAGGAAAGGGGGTTTACCAACGATGATAAAAAAAGAAATTACCTCACGGTAAAGAGGAGGAAAGGAATTGAAAAGATTCAAGAAAGGATAGTCGCTAAATGTGATAAGGTAAGAGAAAACTATCTAATAACATTTCTGTGAGAAAAGGCTGTTTTAAAATTTAGTATAAAGAAAAATATTGTACTTAGCTCAAGAGAAGTAACTTGACACGACCGAATGGCGATGTGGCAAACTAAATCTGAGGTAACAGGGAGAGGGGAATTCTGGGTAAGAGTTTTAGCTTGAGAGTTTGTAGCTGACGTGAGATTGGAAGATGGCCGGCCCGGTTCCGAGGTCGAAACCGATACCCACACGTAAGGAATGAACGAGGATTAACAATATCAGATCTTATGTTTTGTGATAGGCCAGATTTTTTGAAAGCCCAAATGACCTTACCATTGGTGACTGTGCTTAATTTACTTCTTTGCTAATGGCTTTGGTATGTAAGACAAAGGTGCCCCCTGCTGCTTTTCATACATATGCATTTTTATTCCATAAAACTAGAGTAGTAACCTGACATTGTGGTAATTCTTGATCATCTCCTTACATCATTTGAATTTTCATTAAATCTAATTCAATAGTTAAACTCACTTGACTTGTATCTGTAATGGCTTCTACTTTTGTTTTCTTCAGGCTGCTCTTTGTACTATGTAAATCTGCCCTTGGCAGCCTTTTATGGTTTTAAGTCAAATGTAGAATTACTATATAAATGTGGATTTCTAGCTATTGATTGATGTGCCCTAACTCTGCAAATGTCCAACTTGTTCCCATTCTTCCAGCCTAAGTCATTTAACTCTTTCAGCACCTCTGCATGCTGCAAGGGTTTAACCTTACTCTCTACAAATCCTCTTCTAGCCCACACCTCCAGATAAATAATAAGCCCTGTTGCTACATAAGAACTGTCACTGATAACATTTAACTGACCTTTTTCATATTGTGTTATAGCATACAGTGCTGCTTCCAGTTCAGGTCACTGACCTGACATGTGACCTGGTAACTTAATCACATGAGCCCATGGTTCTGACGAGATGTCTGTGTAAACTGCAAATCCTGTGTAAAATGCATGTTTTCATGAAATCTCAAACCATTTGCAGACACACATTTGTTACTAGAATTAAACTAATTTGATGAAATTTTGTCTATTTGATACATTTAGAAGGTGTAGTTTGATTTACAGCCCTACACATGTCTGAATACAATAAGGTTTAATTGTATGATGTGGTAGTCATACTATTATTGGAGAGAACTGTGTAACAAATTTTGATTGCTGGATTCCCCAATGAATAGCTAACAAAGCCTTTATACAAGGGTGATAACCCTTCTTCACTGATGATAACTTTATGCTCAATAATGTTCATAGGTTCAAAGGAGGTTATTAGGTTAACAGCCCAGGAGCCCTAACAAGCTCAGCCATATTTATCCCGAATTGCCCAAGTTGTCAGTAACTAGGTGAGTGAAGTTTGCAGAGGAATGAGTCTATGATAATTAATACTGCCTGCCTCTGTCCAAAAGAAACACCCCAGGAGTGAATTTATGATCACCCATCCATTGCTCTAGGTTGCATTTGAAGAAGATCAGGGAGGGTCCGAGCTTCATTTGGATGAGAAACTTGTTCCAGAGAAGAGATAGTCTCTGGGAGATGTATCTATCTCTCCAGCATGATTTGTTCATGTCAGAGGCTAGGTTAAGATCCCTGGAGTGAGTGACCCTCATGCAGTTTGATTTATGGCTGTGTAGAATTTCTATCAGGGCCTGGTCAGAGACTGCCCTGTAAACCAGGCACAGGTCACCCCTTAGCAGCCTGTAGGAGACAGAATACAGTGGCAGGGCTTTCAGTCTTTCCACATAGGACTTATTTTGTGTACCCTGTATTTTATTGGTGAAAATCTTCTGTGGTCTCTCCAGCTGTTGCAGGTGCATGGTGAGATACATGCAAAAGGGAGTATTATACTCAGTTATTGTTCTGATGAGGGCCAAGTATAATGGACTTATAACATTCTTAGATCTACATGTGATGTCTTTACTTATGAGATGTGCCACATAGAAGGAGTTCCTTACCACTGTGGATATGTGGTTGTTAAAGTTCAGATTGCTATCAACCTGAGTACCCAGATCACTTACAACTGGGTCTACACTTGGGAGAGTGCTGTCTCTAGTAATTAGCAGGGATGTTAGTTTTTCCAAATGGAATAATAATGCATTTTTTTACATTTAGCTTCAGTCTGTGACTTTGGCACCAATCATTTGTCTGCTTCAACCCTTTCTGCAGTGACTCAGTGATTGCTCCCAGTTTGCAATCATCAGAGAAATTTTGTCAGCCACAGGCCATCCAATTGATTATGTAGTACATTGCATTCAGGTTAACAATCACCAGGACTTGCTCAAATGTATGGTCTGTTGCATCCACATATGGTATCATTATTAGTTTGCACAATACGGGAATATGGTTCTGCAGATTTCTGCACCATTATACCTGTAGTGTCCCACTTTTTCTCCCTTTCTAACTTTAAACCAAAGTCGAGAATTACTACAAATGGATAATGAACAGATTGGTAGGCTTCCACCTGTTCTTTAAGGACCAAGTGTCAGGACAAACTGCAAGCTTTTACTTATTTATTAGTCATTTGTTAATCGGGTTAGTCCAGCCGAGCCAAAGGCTTGTTTTCAGTGGAGACCAGAGGAGAAAAGCTGCAGAAAAAAATAAACAAGACATTAACACCCATACATTCAAAAAACAACACTGGAAATGCAAGAGAATTACATAGCTATATCATTGAACACATTTACAGTTCTGGACAGTTACAATTAAAGTATATACAAAATAAAAATCTGAGTGATCAGTAGATGAGTTTATAGTGTTGCTATTTACAATGAGTATGTGCAGAAGAAGGCTCAAGATTTAGAGTAAAGAAAGGTAGAGAAGGGTGTGTGGGGCCTAAGATGGTTCCTGGCATGGACAGAAGACTCCTAAAAGTTTCTTGACTGTAGTACTCCAAATTAAATTATCTGGTTTACCTTTGATTATATAATCCTCTCCTTTCTGAAGAATAAGACACAACTTGTTCTTTTTAAAAATGCTTTATTCAAAGAGGATATATGCAATAGCCAAGAAAAGTGGCTTTTTCTGATGATAACAATGATAAAACTTTTTTTGTAGAAAGGTTTTGCTTTCCAGTAATTGTTTTTATAGTATGGTATAGTATTGCCTTGATTTAAGTTTGGAATCCAACACCGGTATACCAATGTGTATATGTTTTCTAGTGGAGTCATTAGAATCATATACAGATCTTTGTGGTTTAATATTTTTAATTGAACTGTTCTTTCTGCTTGACCATTTGAGTGTGAACAGTGCAGACTTAATTCAGTATGAATAAAACAATAATCAGTCAAAATCTCATAGAATTTGCTGGACACAAACTGTGTACCATTATCCGTAGCTAACTCTAGAGATATATAATATCTTGAGAAAATTGTTTTGAACTGGGCTGTGATTTGTTGACTAGTCATAGTTGGTATGAGTTATTTCCATGTCAAGTGAAAAATAAACAACATTGGGTGGATTTTGCCACTGAACTCACATAAATTATAGGCTGTCTTTTGCCAAGGACCATCTGGCAATGATGTAGGTACATGTCGTTCCAAAGTTTTGTGCATAATACAAAACTGACAGACACCAAGTTGACAATGTCTTGTTTGATGCTTAGCCACCACACAGACATTTTAGCTCATTCTTTGCATTTAGTGACCCTCCCACTCCGACGACTTTTATGTATTCCGGGTAGCACATCTGCTTATTCATACAAGGGTACAGCAGTTCTGTCTTTATGTGTCACTGACCACTGGAACTATAAACCTATTAGCCTGACTAGCTTTACCTGCAAGGCCATGGAGTGAATCATCATGGACCTTATCAAGAAAAATATAGGTAATCTCCAAACACTTGACCCTACTCAGTCTGGATTTGTCAAAGGGAGATCATGCCTGTTAAACTGGGTGAACTTCTTCGAGACAGCCACCAAGGGCCTGGAAATTTGTGCATACATCCTACCTAGACTTAGACCTCTGACTTAGCCTTTAGTCTTTAGTAAGTACCAGGCTAGCTGCCCTTTTGGGCCATTTAAAGCCTAGCCAATTTCTATTACTGAGGATCAAACTCTGTACCTCCTGCTGTAAGTTAAAAAACTTAACTATGTCAGTTCCCAACTACCCAAATGTATGACTACTCAGGACTCGAACCCGGGACCCACTACACTTTAGGCTGTGACTCAACCTATTTAGCTACTTGGATAGTCAAGGCTTTTGACACTATCCCCCACTCAGGCATCATTGACAAACTCACCCAGCAAGGTATCAACTGTATATCATTAGATGGGTTGCTAACTGGCTCACTAATAAAACCCACATAGTCAAACTAGGGGAATCCACCTCCAGCCGCAGACCTCTAACCAATGGTGTTGCACAGAGAGCAGTCCTGAGACCTCTACTGTTTGGAATCTATTTCTCTGAAGTACAAGCAAAAACTAAAAGTCTGTGGCTGACATACTTTGCTGATGACTGCAAACTGGGAGCTGTCATAGCATCTCCAAATGATGTCAACATCCTACAGAGGGTCTTACACAAACAAATTACTGGTGGCAAAGGCATGGCCTTAAACGCAATGAAAAAAGATGCATTATCATCCCTTTCAGTAAGGGCGACATTCCTGCTAACTACCACATCAATAGCAATACCTTAAGTACACACTCAGTGGTGAAAGACCTGGGCATACAGGTTGACAGCAATTTGACCTTTGGCCACCATATCTCCACAGTGGTAAGAAGGGCATTGTATATGGCTCACCTCATAGGTAAGGGCATTGCCTCCAGAAAAAAAGAAGTTATAACCTCCCTGTACTCTTCCCTCATCAGGCCAATAATCAAGTACAATGCCCTTTTGATATGTGCCTTTCCAAGCACCTGCAGCAATTGGAGAGACCACAAAGGTTCCTCAGAATGAAAATTCAGGGCCTTCAGCATCTGTCCTATGTGGATCGTCTAAAATCACGGTCACTTTATTCAGTTTCATACAGACTACTCAGAGACAATCTCTGCCTTGCATACAAGGCAATCTCTGACCCTGCTTTATTGGAAATGCTGCATCTCTGTAAGTCAAATGGTACACAGGTTACTCACTCTAAAGACCTTAACCTGGTACGTGACATTAATAGAACCTGCTGGAAGGAGAGGTTTATCTCCCAGAGGTTACCACACCTTTGGAACAGACTTCACCTTCATGTCAAACTGAGCACCTGATTGGCCACTTCAAATGCAATCTGGACGATTAGATGGGTAACCGTAAATTCACCCCAGGGGTTCCACCTGTGTCCCTCTTGGACTGGGACAACAGGTGCTAATCATGGAAATTAGGGTAGAATCTGGCTAGGTTTGTAAGGACCCTAGGGCCATTAACCTAGTAACTTCCTATGATTCTATGATCCTATGTAGAAATAGCCCAGACAACTGTGTTCTGACAATGAAATAATGCAAGACCTGTATGATATGAGTTCAACAATTTGTCCATCCATCACACACATGTTGGACAACAGCTTGCAACTCAGGATCTTACGGAGTAGCTTGTTTAAGCTTTTCTACCCTTTTGGTGGTTATAGGCCTTGGTCATCATTATGCTTAGGCCATTTTAAGTGGTGGGTCATTTGTAGCATTTCTGGAGAAGGTATCAACAAGATCAAGCTGCTTACCACGAACACATGCTACTTTGGTATTGAACTTTATCAGTCTGGTTAACAGCCTTTGGCACCAAGGTGGCACTTTATCAACATTTTCCAAATTAATTAATGGAAATAGTTGCCTGTTGCCCATCTGGAGCTGGAAGATCTGAAGCCATGATAGGTACCTGACAATTCTTCACATACCCACACACTTATAAGACATTATTTTGTGATTTGAGACTCTCTCTCTTCAGTATCTATTAACATTCTGGAGCAATGGGCTACAGGATGTAACACTTCATCTCACTGGACCAGCACAACACTTGCACCATAAATACCAGCATCTGCAGACACTGTTATTTGTTAAGTAACATTGTAGTATGCTAGCACTGCAACAGTAAAAAGCATTCCTTTTACCTTGGCAAAAGATTGGGCCAGAGTGTGTCCCCAGGACCATGGAACGTGTTCCTTTATCAGGTCTGCTAAGGACAGGGAGTTGTGAAAAGGACTGCTGCAAACTCACTGAAATAATTGAGTATAATGAGGGCTTGCCTCAATTTATTCACACAAGACAGATCTTACGGTAGTGCATAAATGGTGTTGAAAATATTGCAGCTTTCTTTAACTGAAGTGGCATTTGTCTTGGCTACGTTTGTGGCGTGAATTTTTATTTGTCTGCAGCACTGCCTGTAACTTCAAATCATGCATTTCCTGATCAGGACTAAACATCAAGATGTTATCCATAATAATAACACCAGCTAGACTTTTGTAAATTTGAGCTGCAGAGGTTATACCAAATGACAGCCCTTTGAAGCAGAATTTTCCCATAGGGATAATGAAAGTGGACAGCCTTTGACTTTCTTTGTCTAATGATATTTGCTAAAAAAACACTAAGCATCTAATGAGGAAAACACTTTTGCATTATCTAGCTTGGATGCTATGTCTTTTAAAGTAGGTATTATGAACTTTTCACATACAACATTGTTGTGTCTTTCGGCTTTTCCCAGTTAGGGGTCACCACAGCAGAACTCCAGTCCGCTAATGATTGGTAGTAGATTTTTACGTGCTGGCTTGCCGGGCCTAACGCACAACCTTCAATGAAGGAACCCCCATTCACACATGTCGCCACACAGAAGACGCTCTAACTGAGAATCAAACAGGCAACGTCTAACTGTGAGGCGACAACGCTACCGCAGCACCACCACTGCATACAACATTATTCTTATATATTTTTTAAATCAATACAAATTCTCACTCATCTATACTTTTTAATTACCGGGACAGGACCATGGGAGTGAGTATATATTAGGAAAGTTCAGTAACTGTTTCACACTGTGGCTATTTTTTTTTTTTTTTTCATTCTCACGTGTAATTTTATACACTTGTAGTTCTTAAGTCATTTTTTTAAACTGAGACATAGTAATTTGACACTGCAGATACTGGCCACTTAATTTAATGTTAAATTTGCTTCTAGCAGCAGCTTGCCTCATCATTTTGTGTATTACATGTGATTCTTCTTTTACTATTGCAGCTTACCAAAGTCACTATCTTCAGCTCATTTCTTTAATGCAGTAACATAACAAATCAATATTTTTCATGGGATATTATGCACGCATGATGGTCAGTAAGGGATATGGGGCAGATTGTGTTTTTTCTTTTGGCTGACAATAACTGAAACATCTGTCTCATCACTGCTATACTCTCTCTCTCTCTCTCTCTCTCTCACTCTCTTTTTCTTCCTCCCAGATCTCAAACATATCTTTACCTATGACATAGAAAATGTATAAGACTGCATTATATAAGCATTTTTGGACACTTCCCTCATAGGCAGGAATAAATCAAATTTCTGGATCCACAGCGTCCAGTTCTTGGACAAATTACCTTACTTAGAAAGGTTTCCCAAGAGTTGTAGCTAAACCATTTCTTAACTGAAAGATGACATAAATAGTTTTGCTTAGTGTAACATTAAATATGCAAACCACGAAGGAATGAGACAGTTCAATAGTTTATAAGAAGCCAGACCATGTGATTCACACACTGGTTCATTGAACAATCCTATGGTGCTAAATTCTTAAAGAAACATGTATATGTTACAGTACTATCAGAGATCACAGTCATGTGAGGCCCTTTAGCACTTAAAATAACACATACTGGGAGAACAACAAGCCACCAAGAGGGTAGCAGCTTCATTTTAGTGTTCCAAACTGTTTTGTTTCCAAAAAGTGAATGCATTTTTTCCTTCAGAGTTTTTCCTTTTTTATATCACCTTGTTTCTTGGAAGGACTTACTTGCCTTGCTAGTCTTTAATGAAGGATTTCTGATTACCCAGACTGCGGACTTTACACTGTCCAACAAAATGAAACTGATGATATATAGACTACATAGACAATGCATCTCTAGCATGTAGCACTAACAAAAAGCTCTCTCTCTCTCTCTCTGAAAATATGGTAAAAAGGGAAAAGTACCTTTAGAAAGTGTTACATCTGTCTGGAAAGATTAAACTGATGGATTTTAGAGGCAGCAGCTGTTTGTTAGTTTGCATTTGCAAATACAGAGAGGGGAACTAATTAAATAGGCTGTACTTTAAAGTCAATTGGTATTAAGACTATTCCAAACCACAATCACACATTCACCAGCTATGTTTCAGAAACAGCATACCAACTTTGTTCCAATGTCCTGCTTTACAGGTTCTCAAATGGAATAACAAAAGCATGTCCTTGAAACACTCAACTCTGCCATACAGTTCTTATGGTAGAATTGGCTTACAAAAATGTTGGCCGATAAAGCAATTACTGCCACTATAGCCACTACTCCTTCTTTTTCCACTATTGCTGTAGTGATCAGTGACTGAATTCAGAACACTGCGGGCCTGGGCAGTAGATAATATGGCTTATAGAATGGCCAGTTTCTCAAGTAAACAAGATGGCAGTGGTACATGGTCACTTTTAGCTCCCTAACAATAGCCATTTCTCACAGCAAGCAACCAAATAACCGTACGGATACTGACAGTATGGGTCTTCACAATGGCTCTACCAAGAACTCATCGCCAAGCTTCCAATTACAGATGCTTCACCCAACCTAACAAAGAGATGAAAGACCTTTTCTTGATGACATTAACTCAATGAAAGATACACAGTGCCCAAGGATGACTCAAGCAGTGGATAACCCAGATGGAATTGTTCATTACAGATCCTTAGTATTCATTACGCTACAGAAATTATCTCTGTGCCCTACTGAGACTTTAAGGACCAGGCCTGGTTATTGTACATGTCTCCTCAAGCAGTCAGTGTACATTATTTTGTCTCCTTATCCTTTTGAAGACACATACATTTTATTCTCTCTTACAGTTATAATACTCTCTATGTATTTTGAACACTGACATTTCTTTTTCTAGGCAGTTAATCAAAGTTGTCAGCTCCATCATAAAGAGTCTCACACAGGCTCAGCACATCAATCACCTGGGTATAGATAAACATTTTATTTTCAGAAGAACTTAAAAATCACTAAAAGACATAAGAGATATTTATCCGCAAATGGAAAACACTTAAAGTGGATAATTTTTCCAAATTTTTCAAAAGGGAAGTGGCTACCTTTGCTAATGAAAGCCTTGTATTATTCCTCCAGAGACACATGACAGATGCTGAGGAACAGTGGCCAGTACACAGGTAAATACTAGCCAATCAGTCTGCAGGCTGTGAGAATATTACAAGCCTAGCTGATTACAAGAGATCATAATCAATCCCTGTATCTGTGAGGTAAAGACTTTTACCATCATGCCAGCCCCTGAAGTTTAAAACCCTAAAGGGGAACTGTACACTGAGCAGTATTTATGTCCTAATAATTATGTTTCTGTCTTCTTTATAATTCCCCTTGCATCTCTATATTTCTATGCATCACTTTCTTTGTTACTGACCACTCAGTCCATCTTAAGGCATAGAAAACACTTAACTAGTTTTACTGCTGACCTGAAGCTGATGGATTTGTTAACTAGTTTTATTGCTGACCTGAAGCTGATGGACTTAAGTAGTTTTATTGCTGACCTGAAGCTGACGGATTTGTTAACTAGTTTTATTTCTGACTTGATGCTGATGGATTTGTGGCAGGCCATCAAATGTGATTCTAGGATATGATGAGTTTATACTCAATGAGTGAATAGATACTCATATTTTCTATACCTTTTATGATATTTCATTGGACTCTGCAACAACCATTTATTTGCTTAACAGATAGAAAATTTTGTAAACTTCAAATGTCAAAAAGCCAAAACTATCTTTTTGATTCTTAAAAGACAGATAATCTGAATCATGCAGGTTTTTCTTATGTAGAATTTACAAGAACTGCACAAAATACCCTGTGAAGTGTTTTTGTTTTAATGGGTGCCTGTTGGCATTTTGAGGATTGTAGTCATGGTCCGTTGGACTTGTAGAAGTAAAAGCATGATCAGGGTTAATACATGATACATCTGAAAGTGCAATATCTTAGAGTATCCCTCCAACTCTGAGGTACAGCAGTGTCAGAGATAAGTGGTAGTGATGTGGGGGGGGGCAGCCCCACGTATAGTAGACTGTATGGAAATTCTTACTAGACTTAGTGTGTTTTGGAATTCATTTGTTGTTGCAGTTATAATTTAAGTATGAAAGTGATGGAGCTCACACACTTTCAATAAGGAGCTACTTTAACAGAAGTTCTGCATCAACATTCAGAGCAAATGTTTGTAACCCATTATTTCTCTCACTTCAGTTAATTACTTTCAAGGATTATCCATAATTATTTTCCAAAATCTTCAAGGATTACCCATATAAGCCACCTGCCTCTGTTTCATACAGGTTGCTTTGGTCGTATTAATCATTTTTTGTGGGAGTGTTTCTTTAACATTGGTATCAGTAATTGGCTTTGAGAGAATTGTTCTTTTTCTAACTCTTCTTTGCAGAGATATGAAGGGTGATGGCCCTTAAGACTCCTGGGTTTAGCCTTGTAGCAAGTGTGCCATGGATGTACCTCATTCTGAACTGGTAAAATCTGCTAGGAAATGGAAACAGAATGATAAACAAATGCTACCCAGCCAAGTTACAGCCAGTTTGCTAAGTTATACATCCTGTGCATACCAAAATATTGCAGACATCTACTTTCTTGTGATAACATACAGCTGTCACTCAATACTTTTGAAGCCATTTTCAGCTCCCTTGCAGTTTACCATTGGTGCTCCTAGTGCTTCTACTTGATTACCTGGTCTGCAGAACTCCTTCCACCTCTCCTGGACCTACTCCAACAATGTTTGGGTTCATTGAGAAGGCTGAGGTGTCCAGGAACAGAATAATACTGCTGCAAAGGTAGTGGTTTACCTATTAGTCCCCCTCTCCTACACACATCAAGTAACACTCGGAGAGTGAGATGTGGACCCTCAAGTAACACTGGATTGCTCCTCACTTCCACAAGGGTATGACATCAGCTGAATGTGAAGCAGTTCTAGTTTTGTCGCAGTCTCCATCAGGGATACTAAGACCACACAAGTGTGCCACAAGTGTTCATGCCTCTGTCCTCACTCCATGAATGGGCACACAATTTTCCCTATCTGTGACATAAAGCACCCAAGCCACTATTTAAACCTGGGTTACCTGGTCAGTAGTGTTGGCATTATCTCTTTATTCTACCAGCAGAGGCAGAGATCTATATTTAATTGCATCTTCCCTTGGCCTGACCTCTTTCTGGATTAAAATAGAGTTATCCTGTAGTCACTAAAAACTCAGGAATGAATAACAATGGTGTATATTTATTTAGACAGGTAGCACCCATCCAGTTTAATACTGGGTATTGACAAGTGAGAGAGTTTGTTATGATAGGCAGTACTCAGACTGACTCTTAATATGATGTGCATCATTCCAGTTTAACTTAATGCCACCAGAAATATTGGAATTTTTGCAACTCAGGAAAGACATGCATTTATGAAATGACCACATTTAATGTTTTTCTTGTTAAGAGAGGATGATATTGAAGACATATCCTTATTACAATGTTACTTCCAATTAAAATCTCATTTATGATCAGGCTGGTCTGTGATCATGCCTATTAGGTGAGAAGGCAACATCCTTGTTAGGAACTTGCTTTTACCCAGGAGTAATGTAGTAATATACAGCTGCCTCTAGGATCTGCCTCCATAAAGGTTAATATACCACTTCTGCCTCTAGCATCTGCCACTGAAAGGATTAATATACCACCTGTAGCTCTAGGACCTGCCTCAGGAAGGATTAATACATCACCTCTGCCTCTGGGAACTGCCTCAAAAAGGATTAATATATCACCTCTGCCTCTAGGAACTGCCTTTGAAAGGAATAAAATATCACCTCTGCCACTAAAAACTGCCTCTGAAAAGATTAATATATCACCTCTGCCTCTAGGAACTGCCTTAGGAAGGATTAATATATCACCTCTGCCTCTAGAAACTGCATCTAAAAGGATTAATATATCACCTCTGCCTCTAGGAACTGCCTCTGAAAGGATTAATATATCACCTCTGCTTCTAGGAACTGCCTCTGAAAGGATTAATATACTACTTCTGCTTCTAGGAACTGCCTCAGGAAGGATTAATATATCACCTCTGCCTCTAGGAACTGCCTCTGAAAGGATTACTATATCACCTCTGCATCTAGGACCAACCTCTTAAAAGATGAATATACAAATTCTGCCTCTATGACCTCTCTTTGAAAAGATTAATATACAACCTGTGCCTCTAGGACCTGTTTTTGAAAAGATAACATGATTTACTTTATTCATCTGTAGAATAATTTCATCAGGATTAAGTCAATACAACAGTTTGGCTAGATAAGTTTTTTTCATTGCACAGGAATATAGTGGGGAAAGTAAATTACATCAATCATAGGTTCATAGGTAAGTACTAGGCTATCTGCCCAATGGCATCTATAAGCCTAGCCAGAGTGTGTTGGCTTTTGCCACCCCCTTGGATTAGTTCCCTGTGCCTCTGACCAGCAGAGGCATTAGTTCCCTGCGCCTCTGTCCAGCAGAGCCACTGCAGTGATCCTCGGGGTAAATTTTCTGTTTCCCATACACCCGTCAAGGTTTCTCTTGAAGAGTGCTAGTGAGGGGCTCTGCCTGGTGTATATTGTAATCTTGTTCCAAAGCATGGGGAGTCTCTGCGTCAGGAATCTATCCCTCCAGCATGTCCTATTTATCGTTGTGGTAAGGTTTATATCCCTGGAATGTGTGGCTCTCAGGGATTTTTTTTTTTAGGTGGAGCATATCCATCAATTCTGGGTTGGACATGGCCTTGTATGTCAAGCAAAGATCACCTCTGAGTAAGCGGTATGCAACCGAGTACAGCTGGAGTTTCTTTAGTCGGGCTGCATAGGTCAGCTGTTTGAGGCCAGTAATCCTCTTGGTGAGGTACTTTTGTGGTCTTTCCAGCTGTTGCAGGTGTCTTGTAAGGTACATCCCAAATGGGGTGTTGTATTCTATAATGGGTCTAATAAGTGATGAGTAGAGAGGCACAATAACCTCCTTTGTTCTGGATGCGAACCCTTTTGAGATGAGGTGGGCCATATAGAAGGATTTTCTAGCCACCTTGGCAATATGATTATCAAAGGAGAGATTGCTATCTACTTGGGTCCCCAGATCCCTTATTACTTTTTCTGTATTTAGGGGATTACCACCTATGTGGTAGTTCGCGGGCACTTTGTTTTTTCCAAATGGGATGACTATGCACTTTTTGGCATTCAGCTTGAGGCAATGATTTTTGACACCAAGTATCCGTCTCAGTGAGACCCTTCTGGTGGGTGTCTGTATCAGCCGGAAAATCAATTATGGCCCCTAGTTTGCAGTCGTCTACGAACTTGGTCAGCCAAAGTCCTCCTGTGCTTGCCTGTACCTCTAAGAAGTATATACCGAACAGGAGGGGTCCTAGGACTGAACCCTGGGGGATGTCACTTGTAACCGGTTTAGAGTCGGACCTAGAGTCTGCAACTCTCACCGTGTGGGTTCTGTCCATGAGCCAATTTGCAGCCCATCTCATGACGTAGGGGTTAATGTTCAGGTTGGTGAGTTTGTTTATAATACCAGAATGGGGAATTTTATCAAAAGCATTTGCAAGGTCTAGGTAGGCTGTGTGGACCTCCTTACCCTCATCTAATGCCTTAGTAACTGTCTCAAAGAAGTCCACCAGGTTTAGGAGGCATGATCTGCCCTTAACAAAGCCAAACTGGGTGGGGTCCAAAGTTTGGAGGTTCCCAATGTCGGATGATGTGCTCCATAGCCTTGCAGACAAGTCTAGTCAGGCTTATAGGGCAATAGTTCCCGGGGTCCGTTATGGTGCCACCTTTGTGGAGTGGGATAACTGTTGCTGTTCACCACTCTGTGGGTACGTAGCCTGTAGAGAGGCTGAGTCTGAACAGTGTGTTTAGGTGAGGGGTTAGTTCATTTTGGAGCTCTTGTAAGACACAGCCTGGGACACCATCCGGTCCCATTGAGGCTGTGTTTTTGGCTTTGGATAGGGCTGTTTCAACCTGTGTGTCTGTGATTGCTGGGGCCTTACATTCTTCTGGTATGGTTATGGGCCCTTTAGGGGGTGAGAGGGGTGTGAAGTTTGCACTGAACCTGTCTGCCAAAATGTTGGCAATATCAGTCAGTTCAGTGTATTTTGTGCCATTCTGCACCAACTCAGAGCAGATCTGAGAGTTTCCACTTAGGTTCTTGACATAGCTAAAGAACGCTTTGTGGTTATCTTTGGAGTCCTTGGCAATTTTTCTTTCGAAGCTAGCCTTGGATGATTTAATGAGGGATCGTAGTTTCTTGCTGATACTGATCATAGGTTCATAGGTTCATAGGTAGGTACTAGGCTATCTGCCCGAGGGCATTTATAAGCCTAGCCAGAGTGTGTCAGCTTTCGCCACCCCATTGATTAATTAACTGAACCTCTGTCAAGAATAGCCAATGAAGTGATCCCAGGGGTGTATTTTCTGTTACCCATCCACTCGTCAAGGTTTCTCTTGAAGAGTGTTAGTGAGGGGCTCTGCCTAATGTAGTTAGGAATTTTGTTCCAAAGCATGGGGAGTCTCTGTGACAGGAATCTATCCCTCCAGCATGTTCTATTTATTGTTGTGGTGAGGTTTAGCTCACTAGAGTGAGTGGCTCGCAGTGACTTGGATTTCTTTAGGTGGAGCATGTCCATCAATTCTGAGTTGGACATGGCTTTGTAAGTCAGGCAGAGATCATCTCTGAGTAAGCAATATGCCACTGAGTACAGCTGGAATTTTTCCAGTCGGGCTGCATAGGACATATGTTTGAGACCAGTAATCCTCTTGGTAAGGTACTTTTGTGGTCTTTCCAGCTGTTGGAAGTGTCTTGTGAGGTACATCCCAAACGGGGCATTGTACTCTATGATGGGTCTGATGAGTGACAAGTAGAGGGGCACTATACCCTGTTTATTTCTAGATGTGAACCCTTTAGTAATTAGATGGGCTAACAACTTTGGCAATACGATGTCTTTCCTTCTAGGGATTTTGCTCTTATCTGTACTAGTTTCCTCCTTCTGTTGTATAGCCTGTTTATGGCAGGGGTCCACCAGACTGGTTTCCTTTTCTTGGAGTAGTGAGTCTTGGTTTTACTTGGGATAGCACGATCCATGCATTCCTGCAGATGATCATAGAGTGCCTTTGTATAGTTTTCAGCAGCTTGGACAGCACTGTCCATTGGCGTGGGGGCTGTGAACCTTTCCACCTCGGTCTTAAGCAACGTGAAGTTTGCTTTTGAAAAGTTTTTCATGGTGGTTTCCTTGATTGAGGTTGGGGGCGGAATGTGAATATCCAGAGTGATTAGTCTGGTCTGATCTAACCAGCGAGGGGTTGACGTCAGGTGTGGAACACCGGTCACCATGTTGGTGAAGACCAGGTCCAATATGTTATTCCCTCTGGTGGGGGTGTTGACCAGTTGATCCAGGGCGTTCGAGTTTATAAATTCTAGAAAGCGTCGTGCAAGGGAGTTAGTACTTGAGTAGTTCTCCCAGTTAATGTTTGGGTAGTTGAAATCACCCAGTATTAGGGTGTTTGGTAGGACTTTCATATTTCCCAGTGTCTCCAGAAATGCGGAATGGGGGTCCTGGGTCATGGTGGGTGATCTGTAGCAAGCTACAATTTGGATTGCAGTTTTACCCATTGTTAGTTGCACTTGGATGATCTCTGATGCATCATGCTGCGCCACTAACTTGGAGGTGTGAGTATTCTTGATGAATATGGATACACTCCCGCCTTTTGTGTTTCGGTCTGGGTTCTGTGGCCGAAAGGTATGGTATGAGTTATAGCCTGGTAGTACTGGGGTGTTCTCTGGAGCCTTAAACCAGGTTTCTGTTACTGCACAGATATCGATGTTCTCCATACTGAGGAGTGCCTCGAGTGTGTGCATTTTGAGGTTTAGACTTCTGGCGTTGAGTAGCATTACCCTCAGTTTTTGGTTACTTGTGCTATTTACGGTGGTGGGTTTGTCTTTTGAGCCTTGCCTAAAAAAGGCACTATGGGGCAGCAAGAGCCTTTGCCAGTATTTGAAAGCCTAAGGATGACAGGTGCAAGCCATCTCTTGTGAAGCAACGTGGCTTGTCAAGCATGTCATCCCAGGCAGACAGATACTGGATCCCCTTTGAATGACACCAGAAACGTAGCCAATTGTTGAAGTTGATCATTTTTTCTTTATACTGTGGCATCATTCTTGGTGAGGGCAGGATGCTACTCAGGGTCAGGGTCATACCTGCCTGGGCTACATGATCAGAGAGCTCTTCCATGTCTCTTTTCATGTAGTCCAGAGAGGTACGTCTCAGGTCATTCACACCAAAATGTACAATGACAGAGTTGTATTTGTACTTGTTCTGGAGTGACCTGAGTGCTTGTGTTATGTGGCGGATCCTGGTGCCCGACAGACAGCTAACTGTAACCTTCTCCTTGTCCAGCCTAGTTAGTTGGACATCAGTGTGCCTGACTATAGAGTCGCCTATCACTAGTGTGTTGGATATGTTATTTTGCCTTAAGGGCTGTGATTGTGTGGCACACTGATTATGTGAATTATGTGTTTCATGGTTGGTGATGGGTTGTGGAGGTTGCTTGGATGTCTGCTTTGAAGGTCTCTGTTGCTTTTGCAGATTTTTATTTAGAGCCTCTGAGTATGTTTTTGTGTATTTATGTGTGCTTTTTGCCTGTGTTGGTTTGTTAGGTCTATGTGAGACTGGTGGTGTGTTGCAAGTATTACCCTTCTCCTCATGACAGTCAGTTACAGTCTGGGGTTGAGAGAGCTTTGCCTCCAGTCTGGCTGTATAACTGCATCTCTTGCATATATTAGTGTTTGGTGGTAGGAGGAGAGGGTTGTCTGTGTACATGAGGCAGTTGTAACATTGCCTCAAAATGCCCAGATTCACCAGTCGGACTGGAGAGTACACCAGAAACTGCCCTTTGGACATGCCTGAATATGTAGAGTGAGCTGTTTTTCTAATTGACTGGTGGGGACGAATAGAGAGCCTTGTCCTTCTGGACAGTATAAGGGGGGGCTAGTGCTAGGGGTATTTAGTGCTTGTTATGAGTTTTAAGCAAGTGCTGGGCTGTAAAATGAATGGTTTGAGTGCTAAAGTTGATGGTTTGTCTAGCTCCAAGGGAAAAACTGAAGAGTAGACTTCATGGAGTCAGGACAAGTTTAACCCAAGCTAAGTGGCGCTACCACACAAATGCGGTTTTTATATCAGAAAGATTAAAAAGATAGAAATTAGCCCAAAATGGCCAATAAAACTACAGTTTCTGGGCAGAAACCACTCCTCCAAGGGCAGGTTGGCTGTTCAGAGCTGAACAAAGAAACTTCCTATTTGCCCAAGTAAGGTATGGCCAAACACAGAAGCTTAAACACAGTCCAGGTATCAGCAGGTTTCTGAAACTGGACTTTTTTAGCTTAGTAAGGCGGGAAAATAGCAAGATTTTTGTTTTTTTGTTTTTTGTTTTTTTTCAAGAAAACAGTAGAAACAAATGCAAAAACATTTTTATAGTGCAGTAATGGCTGTCACACTTGAGTGGGAAGCCAGTAACAGTTAAAAATACAATTTTACAACAAACAACGAATTTTAAAGTGCAGGCACAAATAAATGCAATTTCAGTGTAAAATGAGCATTCTGAGAAGCAATAAACACCAGAAAATGAGCATTTAGGTGGAAATAGCAATAAGCAACAAGAAAAAACAAAAAATGGTACTTAAACACTCCAAGGTCTCTCCTTTTGTCTCTCTGGCATTGTATGTCTCTGCAGGACACTGGGCAGGATCTGCTGAGCTTATACAAACACAAAAAATGCATAAATGCATTTTTTATATCAGAAAGATTAAAGAGATAGAAATGATCCCAAATGGCCAATAGCACTACAGTTTCTGGACAGAAACCACTCCTTCAAGGGCAGGTAGGCTGTTCAGAGCTCCCCACTCTCACTGGTGAACAAAAAAACTTCCTTTTTGCCCAAGTAAGGAATGGCCAAACACAGAAGCTTAAACACAGTCCAGGTATCAGCAGGTATCTGAAACTGGACTTTTCTAGCTTAGTAAAGCGGGAAAATAGCAAGTTTTTTGTTTTTTTGGTTTTTTTTTCAAGAAAACAGTAGAAACAAATGCAAAAACATTTTTATAGTGCAGTAATGGCTGTCACACTTGAGTGGGAAGCCAGTAACAGTTAAAAATACAATTTTACAACAAACAATGAATGTTAAAGTGCAGGCACAAATAAATGCAATTTCAGTGAAAATGAGCATTCTGAGAAGCAATAAACACCAGAAAACGAGCATTTAGGCAGAAATAGCAATAAGCAACATGAAAAAAACAAAAAATGGTACTTAAACACTTCAAAGTCTCTCCTTTTGTCTCTCTGGCGAGTAACATTGTAGACTTAAAGTGCAACTGGAATCAAAAGGTCACAAAATAAAAGGTAACAAGCATTATATTTATAGAAAAACATACCCATGTTGTTTTGTTGAAGTTCCAGAACATCAAACCGCTTAAGGTCAAGACCAAATGATCAAGGTTACAGAATATCAAACCATTTATGCTGAGACTGTGGTACATTAAGGATCGGGGAATTTTACCTTTCCCCACTGTAGTGTGATCTCAGAGTTGGTTTATACAATTAGCAGGCAGCATGGGGGGCAGAGGGGGCTTGCCCCCCAGCAATACAGTTTTGGTTATTATTGTTGTTTTTGACATTCCGTTACTTCAATCATATGGTCTCAATCATATGTGGTTCAATGTTCCAGAATGTCGATGAAGCAACATGAATCCTACAAAAACATATAGATTATTTTCTAAAAGTTTAATATGCTTTCTATCAGGCCACAGCTGGAATGAGTATGTCCAGCATAATATCACCCAGAATGCTACCACAGTACAAGGACAAAATGATTGACTTCAACAATTGGCTAAGTTTCTGGTGTCATTCTAAGGGGATACAGTATTTGTCTGCCTGGGAAGACATGATCGACAGACCACGATGCTTTGCCAGAGATGGCCTGCACCTGTCGCCCTTGGGATTCCGGATACTGGCTAAGGCTCTTGCCACAACTATAGTGTTTTTTTTAGGCAAGGTTCAAATGACAAATTCACCACCATAATAGGTACAAGTAAGCAAAATCTGAGGGTAATGCTACTCAATGCTAGAAGTCTAAACCTCAAAATTCACTCACTTGAGGCACTCCTTAACATGGAGAACATCGACATCTGTGCAGTGACAGAGACCTGGTTCAAAGCTCCAGAGAGCACCCCTGCATTACCAGGCTATAATTCATACCACACCTTTCGGCCACCTAACCCAGAACAAAGCACTAAACGTGGAGGTGTGTCCATATTCATTAAGGATATCTACACCTCCAGGCTAGTTGCACAGCATAATGCATCCGAGATTATCCAAGTGCAACTAACTCTGGGCAAGACCGCAATCCAAACTGTAGCTTGCTACAGACCCCCATTATGCCCCAGGATTCCCACTCCTCATTTCTTGATACACTGGAACGTATTAGGGTACAACCCAACACCCTAATAATGGGCAATTTCAACTATCTCACCATTAACTGGGAAAACTACTCATGTACCAACTCATTTGCTCAACTTTTTCTGGAATTCATAAATTCCAATGCCTTGGATCAACTTATTCACACCCCCACCAGGGGCAGCAATATCCTAGACCTGGTCATTACCAACATGGGCAACCGGTGTTCCACACCAGAGGTCAATTCCTCGTTGGTCAGATCCAACCACAAGCTAATCACCCTAGACATGCACATCTCTGTACTCATTTTTCAAAGTTTCAGTACTTTGAACAAGTGGTTTGAAAGTACTGAAACTTCGACCAACCAAAGTAGATCCATATAAAGAAACCACCGTAAAAAACTTCTCCAAAGCCAACTTCACACTTCTTAAGACAGAAGTGGCAAACTTCATGACACCCATGCAGACAGACAATAGAGGTACGACTGCTGAATCCTACACAAATGCACTTTATAAGCACTTACACGAGTGCATGGATCATGCTATTCCTAATAGAACCAAGATGCTATCCTCCAAAAAAAGGAAGCCAGTCTGGTGGTTCTCTGCTGTAAACAAACTCTACAACAGAAGAAAGAAACTGTTGAAAAAAAAGAGTAAAATCCCATGACTAGAGGAACTCCCTGGTCAACCTCAGTAAGAAGCTGAGATCCCTCATAAAATCCTTCAAAGCTAGTTACGAAAACAAAATTGCCACTGACTCTAAAGACAACCACAAAGCATTCTATAGCTATGTTAAGAAACTCAATGGCAACACTCAGATCTGCTCTGAGTTACAGCACAATGGCACTAAATATACAGAACTAACTGATATTGCCAACATCCTGGCAGATAGGTTCATTGCTAACTTTACCCACCTCTCACCCCCTAGAGGGCTCATCTCTATACCAGAAGAATGCAAAGTTCCTGTAATCATGGCTGCAGAGGTAAAAATGCACCATCTCCAAAGCCAAGAACACATCATCCATGGGACCTGACAATGTCCCAGGCTGAGTTCTACACAAACTACAGAATGAGCTGGCACCCTACCTAAGTACCATGTTCAGTCATAGCCTCACCTCAGGCTTTGTGCCCACTGAATGGCGCACCATGACGGTTATCCCACTCCACAAAGGGGGAGCCATGACGGACCCTGGGAACTACCACCCCATTAGCCTGGTGTGCAAGGCCATGGAACGTATCATCATGGAACTCATAAACAAAGACATTGGTACTCTCCAAATTCTGGACCCTACCCAGTTTGGATTTGTAAAAGGCAGATCATGTCTCCTAAACCTGATTGACTTATTTGAAGCAGTCACCAAAGCCATAGATGAGGGTAAGGTGGTTCACATAGCTTATCTAGATCTCGCCAAGGCTTTCAACACCATCCCTTACTCTGGAATTATAGATAAACTCACTAAACTAGGCATAAATCCCTATGTCACAAGATGGGTTGCCAATTGGCTCACAGACATAACCCACACTGTGAAAGTAGCAGACTCCAAATCCGACTTCAAACTAGTGACAAGTGGAGTACCACAGGGTTCAGTCCTGGGTCCTCTCCTGTTTGGTATCTACTTCTCTGAAGTATAGGCTAACACAGAAGGTCTTTGGCTAACAAAGTTTGCAGATGACTGCAAAATAGGAGCCATAATCAAAACTCCTAACGATGTGGACATACTACAAAAGGGCCTCACTGAGACAGATGCCTGGTGTCAAAGCTATGGTCTGAAGCTCAATGCCAAAAAGTGTACTGTCGTTCCCTTTGTTAAAAACTCTGTACCCATGAACTACCACATAGCTGGTAGTCTACTTAACACCAAAAATGTGATAAGAGTCCTTGGGACACAGGTGGACAGTAGTCTCTCCTTTGATAATCACATCGCCACAGTGGTCAGGAAATCCTTCTACGTGGCTCACCTCATCACAAAAGGTTTCTCATCCAGAAAAAAAAAAAAAGGTCATTGTTCCCCTCTACTCATCACTCATTAGACCCATCATAGAGTACAACACCCCTTTTGGTATGTACCTCACAAGACATCTACAACAACTGGAAAGGCCACGGAAATACCTCACAAAGAGGATTACTGGCCTCAAACAGCTGTCCTACGCAGACCGTCTAAAAAAACTCCAGCTTTACTCCGTCGCATATCGCCTACTCAGAGGCAATCTCTCCCTAACATACAAAGCTATGTCAAACCCAGAGCTGTTGGACATGCTCCACTTAAAGAAATCCTAATCCTTCTGAGCTACATGCTCTAGGGACCTAAACCTTGTCACCACAATAAACAGAACATGCTGGAGGGATAGATTCCTGTCCCAGAGACTTCCCATACTCTGAAACAGACTACCTATCTATGTCAAACAGAGCTCCTCATTAGCACTCTTCAAGAAAAATCTTGATGATTGGATGGGAAATAGGAAATTCACCCCAGGAATCACTTCTGTGGCTCTGCTCGACAGGGGCACAGGAAAATAATTTTCTTGGGTGGCGAAAGCCAGGGTACATTTTTGGCTAGGCTTATATAGGCCCTAGGGCCAATAGCCTAGTACATACCTATGAACCTATCCTGCTTTTCAAATACCAAATAATTAAAATAACCATTTCCAATGCTGCATCGCAGTGAAATGCGTAGAAAATGTCCATGTTCCACTGTGCTATTTACCATATTACTGATCGTGTGTTCACATTCTCATTTCCTGATCATGTGTTCACATTCTCATTTCCTGATCATGTGTTCACATTCTCATTTCCTTCTCTCCCCAGGAGTGAGGGATTGTGAATTGTCGACAGAAAGAATTATCACCTATATATAGCAAGCTCCAGGAATAGGGAAACGCCATAGCTCACAGTTTTTTTTTATTTATCCATTTATACATTTGTTAACCTGGGGAAAACGTAAAATATTCCTTGTTACTATCTGGCTTCAGAAAATCTAGACACAACAAACAGTTTGAGGCAGGTCATTTATTTTTAAGAAGAGATTAACATCAAATCTAAATTAGACTAACTTTGCAGACAGATACGAAACAAAAATCAGAATAGTTCTGTAAAATTCCATCCAATCATAATTCACATCCTTGATTAGCAGTAGAAATATACAGTTATTATTCAGAACCTGCCAAGATTGCTACATTTCTGCTTATTCCCACCAGAGTTACTATGTTCCAATGATTTAATTCATGCAGTTGAAGAAGTAAGGTGGTTATTTATTATAGAACAAGTAGCAAAACAAGATCAAACTTTATTATTGCTTCAGTTACATACCAAATATAGACTTCACAGTGAGTTTTCACTGAAGCACACTTTCGTCGAACTCAGCTCAGTCATTTTAGTTTCGTGAAAGTGTGCTTTCGTTGGATCGAAGTAGATCCATATATATGTGTATATGTATATATATATATATATATATATATATATATATATATATATATATATATATATAGGGGTCCACTTTGAAATTTTGAAAGCTCAAAATCTCAAAACTCAAAAGACTGAGTCCAAAATTTCAACAGTTCGAAATACTTAAAACTCAAAGTACTGAATCACATGATATCAAAAAAAAACACAGTGCACCAATACTTAGTATATTCTAGCACAACTACATACAGAGACGTGTTACTCTTCTCCAACTATAACTATAAGCAGGGAGGTAAGCCCCCCTGCACCCTCCACACCCAATGCTACCTAAATATATCAACTCTGAGCTTGCACTTGACTACACTAAGATGCGTTATGTTGTTGTATAGCAAATTAAAAGGGAACATGACTAAGATTACAACAGGCAGTCATGAAATACGTAATGGTATATTTGTCATTTTCCTCTGCGGAGTGCGATCTTGGAATTGATATATTTAAGTTGCAGGGGGTGTGGAGGGTGCAGTTGGAGAAGAATGATATGTTTCTGTATGTAGTTGTATATAAGTGTTGGTGTACTGTGTTTTTTTTCGATATTATGAGATTCAGTATTTTGAGTTTTCAGCATTTTGAACTTTCGAGATTTTGGACTCAGTCTTTTGAATTTCGAAATTTTGAACTTTTGAGATTTCAAATCTATGGATTTACTTTTCTTTGTTGAAATTTCATTACTTCGAAAAAGAAAAGTAGTTGCCCAGTTTAGCAAATGTACATTTCAACCAAAATGCACTTTTGCTGAAGTCTAGTCGCTGGATCGCTTGTCTGAAACCAAAAAAACACACAAAAAAATCATCTTTTGCAGGGGGCAAGCCCCCCTGCACCCCCCCACACACCCTTCTTAAATATACCAACTCTGAGATCGCACTACTGCAAGGAAAAGGGAATATTCTCATTCTGCTCTGTATTGTGATCTCTGTACTCGTTTTTTAAAGTTTCAGTGCTTTGAACAAGTGGTTTGAAAGTACTAAAACTTCGACCAACCAAAGTAGATCCATATATATATATATATATATATATATATATATATATATATATATATATTTTTTTTTTTTTGCTTTAAATTTTGCATGTAACAAGGCTGCTTCTTGGTGCATGCATAGGGGTGAGTCAGCTTTTGCACTGTGGATGTGTTGAGATCAATGTTTGGAGCATCAATATTTGGGTATGATTACTTAAAGTAATCCTAAGCCCCACTAGCCGTGGACATGCATGTTTTGACCTTTTTATTGACCTCATTTGCACAGCATAAGTGGACTTTCTGGACATACTTTAGAAACACAGGGTATTTAAACCCAGCTGATGCCTATAAACATAAAGGTGTCTGCACCTTAAAAAGTAAAAAGTATAGTGGGTTATATTTTATTGGGGGGGCAAGCCCTTTTCAATCCTTCTCCTAATAATAATTAAAGATTTGAGGTTGCATAACACCAGAGTAAAAGACATACTTGTTTATGCCTTGAAGTTGAGTATTTAGCTTAATAAAAGGTAAGATGACCAAATGTTTGACTACTGTTTGGGAAAATTAGTATCTGTGATCATGCAAATTCCAGTCTTGCCTGCAGAAATGAATCCCTCCTTAGATAGATAGATACAGTATATTTATAACATTGCATAATGTAATATATAAATAACCTATGGAGGATTTATGCTTTGGTAGCATTGTATCTAATTAGAATGTTAAAATAAAACAGAGCTAGTCTGATTTAAAAAAAAGACCAATGCACTGCAAATTATTTTCTTATATTCTGTCATTTTAGTAAGCATCTTGTCAGTTTTTACCTATTGTAACTGTAAAACTGTATGCCAGACTCTCTAGTGTTTTTTAAGAATCAACTGTGTCTTTTACATGAACTTTTAATTAACTGTTCTTTGATGGTACCTTTACATCCTTTCATGCACTGGAACAGTGCATGTATTCTTTTCTGACGTTACTTTAAAATATAGTAAAAAAAGATAGACTCATAACCTTGGGATATGCAATCTTGTATGCAATCTTCTTAAAATCTGACTATTTAATGAGTTCCAACCAGTTTCATAAAAAGTCTTCATTACTGCACCATCCCATTCAAGAGATTTTGAAGTTCATAGGTTCATAGATTAGTACTAAGCTAACTGCCCTTGCGAGCCATTTTAAGCCTAGTCAATTAACCCTTGTGAAACTCGAACCTTGAGTTTGTAAGGCAAACACCTTAACCACTAGGCCACCCTCCCAAAGGAAGTAACCATTTGTACAGATAACTTCTACTTTACTTTAGAAACTTCTCATTTCTACATCTGCAGACAAGCAAAGATTTGTTTGATAGTTTTGTTTTCATCTTTCTAATAACTGCCCTTAACGAATATTCAAGAAAGGCTAAAAAATGTATTATCTGCAATCTTCCATACTGTCTGTATAAATATCACCTAATGTACCATATCTAATCTAATAATCTGTTTAGGCCTAAATAACATTCCTCTTGTAATGGGATTTAATCTGTTTCCTTTTATATTGGAAAAGAAAATACCTCAAAGTTTAGTTTCTATTTTTTTCTGGAACTAACAATTTCTTTATAACTTTGTAATAGAAATATAAATGTTTTCAATAGCTGGACTTTTTTGTCATAACTCATAGAAAATATTTTCCATTTTTTGAACTTCACTCAACATAACTGGTAAAATGTCTTCCCATTGATCATAACCAGTATCCATAGAACCAAACTGTATTTCTTATGTAGGAAAGATCTTTGGAGAAAGCATTCCCCCTCTCTCTTCTTGAAAGCTGTAGCCACCGTCAACCCCCAAACCCTTGCTCCGCGCTTATAGTGCATTGTAATCCTAATCCCTGCCCTGCCGCTATCCCTAATTGTGTACCTCATCTTAAAAAAAAAAAAAAAAAAACTTTCTGTAACCTGACCATTATACAAAATTATGTGGACACTCACCATGCACATATGTACACACATACACACAAATACATACAAACACACACAAACACACACACACACACACACACACACACACACACACACACACACACACACACACACACACACACACACACACACACACACATACACACCACTAAATCTATAACCTTGCCTAACCTAAGCCTAACTGTGTACCTTACCTTGAAAAAATTTTTTTGTAACACTACCATTATACAAGACAGTATGGACACTCTTCATGCACATATCTACATACATATAAACAGACACAAACACACACACACACACACACACACACACACACACACACACACACACAAAAACACCTTACCTAATGTCTACCCTAACCCTAAAACACAAATACACTTGCTTACATATTAAACCTCTCCGCTTACCTAACCCTTATCCTAAATGTAAAACAAACACAATAAAACATACACTAAACCTATCTCCTTACCTACCTCTCACTCTAACCCTAAAACACACCCATACCACAAACTCCCAACTCTAACTGTTGCCCATACCTTACTTGGATAGAAGGAAGTTTCTCTATTCACCTGTGGGAGAAGGGAGCTGTGAGCAACCTATCTGTCCCTGGAGGAGTGGTTTAAGTCCAGAAGTTAGTAGTTTATTGGCCATTTTGGGCTAATTTTGATTGTATCTGCTCTATTTTCTGAAAAAAAAAAAAATATATATATATATATACTTTTTCACGCCTTTCTGAACTAGTATAGTCCAGTTTTCAGGTTACTGCTGAATCCAGAGCTGTGTTACAAGTTTCTGTGTTGCCCATACCTTACTTGGATAGAAGGAAGTTTCTCTGTTCACCTGTGAGAGAGGGGAGCTTTGAGCAGCCTATCTGTCCCTGGAGGAGTGGTTTCAGCAAAGACATTATTAGTTTATCGGCCATTTTGGAAAAATTTCTACCTCTTTCACTTCCCTGCTATAAAATCCGCATTTGTGCGGTTTTGTGCACCGGGCAGCGCCGTTTAGCTAGAGTTAAACTATTCTCGGCTCCACGAAGTCTACTCTTCAATTTTTCCCTTGGAACTAGACAAACCTTCAACTTTAGCACTGAAACCATTCATTTCACAGTCAAGCATTTGCTTAAAACTCATAGCAAGCACTAATTAACCCTAGCACTAGACCCCCCTATACTGTCCAAAAGGACAAGGCTCTTTATTCGTCCCCACCAGCCAATCAGAAAAACAGCTTACTCTACCTATTCAGGCATGTCCAAAGGGCAGTTTCTGGTGTACTCTCCAGTCCAATTGGTGAATCTGGGCATTTTGAGGCAATGTTACAACTGCCTCATGTACACAGATAACCCTCTCCTCCTACCACCAAACACTAATATATGCGAGAGATGCAATTATACAGCCAAACTGGAGGTAAAGCTCTCTCAACCCAAGACTGAAACTGACAGTCAAGAGGAGAAGGGTAATACTTGCAACACACCACCAGTCTCATATAGACCTAATAAACCAACACCGGAAAATAACACACATGAATACATGAAAACATACTCGGAGGCTCTAAATAAAAATCTGAAAAAGCAACAGAGACCTCCAAAGCAGGCATCCAAGCAACTTCCACACCCCATCACCAAACAGGAAACATATACTTCACATAATCAGTGTGCCACGCAATCACAGCCCTTAAAGCAAAATAACATACCCAATACACTAGTAATAGGTGACTCTATAGTCAGGCACACTGATGTCCCACTAACTAGGCTGGACAAGGAGACGGTTACAGTTAGCTGCATGTTGGATGCCAGGATCTGCCACATAACACAAGCACTCAGGTCTCTCCAGAACAAGTACAAATACAACTCTGTCATTTTCCATGTTGGTGTGAATCCCTGGACTACATGAAAAGAGACATGCAAGAGCTCTCTGATTATGTAGCCAAGGCCGGTATTACCCTGACCCTGAGTAGCATCCTGCCCTCACCAACAATGATGCCACAGTATAAAGAAAAAAATGATCAATTTCAACAATTGGCTAAGTTTCTGGTGTCATTCAAAGGAGATCCAGTATCTGTCCACCTGGGATGACATGTTCGATAAGCCATGTTGCTTTGCAAGAGATGGCTTGCACCTGTCACCCTTACGCTTTCGAATACTGGCCAAGGCTCTTGCCACCCACATAGTGCCTTTTTTAGGCAAGGCTCAAAAGACAAACCCACCACCATAAATAGCACAAGTAACCAAAAACTGAGGGTAATGCTACTCAACACCAGAAGTCTAAACCTCAAAATACACGCACTCAAGGCACTCCTCAGTATGGAGAACATCGACATCTGTGCAGTAACAGAAACCTGGTTTAAGGCTCCTGAGAGCACCCCAGCACTATTAGGCTATAACACATACCATACCTTTCAGCCACAGCACCAGGACCAAAACACAAAAGGTGGGGGTGTATCCATATTCATCAAAGATACCCACAACTCCAGGTTAGTGGTGCAGCACAATGCATCAGAGATCATCCATGTGCAACTAACAATGGGCAAAACTGCAATCCAAATTGTAGCTTGCTACAGATCACCCACCATGGCCCAGGACCCTCATTCCACATTTCTGGAGACACTGGGAAATATGAAGGTCCTACCAAACACCCTAATACTGAGTGATTTCAATTACCCAAACATAAACTGGGAGAACTATTCAAGTACTAACTCCGTTGCCCAACGCTTCCTAGAATTTATAAACTTGAACACCCTGGATCAACTGGTCAACACCCCCACCAGAGGGAACAACATATTGGACCTGGTCATCACCAACATGGGTGGCTGGTGTTCCACACCGGAAGTCAACCCCTCGCTGGTTAGATCAGACCATAGACTAATCACTCTGGATATCCACATTCCACCCCCACCCCCAATCAAGGAAACCACAGTGAAAAACTTTTCAAAAGAAAACTTCACGTTACTTAAGATTGAGGTGGAAGGTTCACAGCCCCCATGCTAAAGGACAATGCTGTCCAAGCTACTGACACCTTTACAAAGGCACTCTATGACCATCTGCAGGAATGCATGGATCACGCTATTCCAAGTAAAACCAAGACTCACTCCTCCAAGAAAAGGAAACCAGTCTGGTGGACCCCTGCCATAAAGAAGCTATACAACAGAAGGAGGAAACTAGTACAGAAAAGAGTAAAATCCCAAGAAGGAAAGACATCCCTGATCAGTATCAGCAAGAAACTACGATCCCTCATTAAATCATCCAAGGCTATTTTTGAAAGAAAAATTGCCAATGACTCCAAAGATAACCACAAAGCGTTCTTCAGCTATGTCAAGAACCTAAGTGGAAACTCTCAGATCTGCTCTGAGTTAGTGCAAAATAGCACAAAATACACTGAACCCACTAATATTGCCAACATTCTGGCAGACAGGTTTAGTGCAAACTTCACCCCACTCACCCCCTAAAGGGCCCATAACCATACCAGAAGAATGTAAGGCCCCGGCAATCACCGACACACAGGTTAAAACAGCCCTATCTAAAGCCAAAAACACAGCTTCAATGGGACCGGACAGTGTCCCAGGCTGTGTCTTACAAGAGCTCCAAAATGAACAAACCCCTCACCTAAACATACTGTTCAAACTCAGCCTCTCTACAGGCTACATACCCACAGAGTGGCACACAGCAACAGTTATCCTGCTCCACAAAGGTGGAGCCACAACGGACCCCGGGAACTATCGCCCTATAAGCCTGGTCTGCAAGGCTATGGAACGCATCATCATGGAACTCATTAACAGAGACATTGGGAACCTCCAAACCTTGGACCCTACCCAGTTTGGCTTTGTTAAGGGCAGATCATGCCTCCTAAACCTGGTGGACTTCTTTGAGATGGTTACCAAGGCATTCAATGAGGGAAAGGAGGTCCACACAGCCTACCTAGACCTTGCAAAGGCTTTTGACACCATTCCCCATTCTAGTATTATAGACAAGCTCACCAGCTTGAACATAAACCCCTATGTCATGAGATGGGTTGCCAACTGGCTCATGGATAGAACCCACATGGTGAGAGTTGCAGGCTCTACGTCCGACTCTAAACCGGTTACAAGTGGCGTCCCCCAGAGCTCAGTCCTAGGACCCCTCCTGTTCGGTATATACTTCTCAGAGGTACAGGCAAGCACAGGAGGACTGTGGCTGACCAAGTCCACAGACGACTGCAAACTAGGGGCCATAACTGATTCTCCGGCTGATACAGACACACTCCAGATGGGTCTCACTGAGACAGATACCTGGTGTCAAAATCATGGCCTCAAGCTAAATGCCAAAAAGTGCATAGTCATCCCCTTTGGAAAAAACAAAGTACCTGTGAACTACCACATAGATGATAGTCCCCTAAATACAGAAAATGTAATAAGGGATCTGGGGACCCAAGTAGATAGTCATTTCTCCTTTGATAATTATATTGCCAAGGTGGTTAGAAAATTCTTCTATATGGCCCACCTAATTACAAAAGGGTTTGCATCTAGAACAAAAGAGGTTATTGTGCCTCTCTACTCATCACTCATTAGACCCATCATAGAATACAACATCCCATTTGGGATGTGCCTTACAAGACACCTGCAATAGCTGCAAAGACCACAAAAGTACCTCACCAAGAGGATTACTAGCCTCAAACAGATGCCCTATGCAGCCCGACTCAAGAAACTCCAGCTGTACTCGGTTGCATACCACTTACTCAGAGGTGATCTCTGCCTGACATACAAGGCCATGTCCAACCCAGAATTGATGGACATGCTGCACCTAAAAAAAAAAAAATCCCAGAGAGCCACACGCTCTAGAGATATAAACCTCACCACAACGATAAATAGGATATGCTGGAGGGATAGATTCCTATCCCAAGACTCAACATGCTTTGGAACAGGATTCCAATATACATCAGGCAGAGCTCCTCACTAACACTCTTCAAGAGAAACCTTGATGGGTGGATGGGAAACAGAAAATTTACCCCGGGGATCACTGCAGTGACTCTACTGGACAGTGGCTGGAGGAAACTAATAGCTCTGCTGGACAGAGACACAGGGAACTAATCTAAGGGGGTGGCGAAAGCCAACACATTCTGGCTAGGCTTATAAATGCCCTTGGGCAGATAGCCTAGTACTCACCTATGAACCTATAAAAAAAAAAAAAACACTTTCCTAAGTTGGCCATACCTGCAGTCAGTCAAATGGATTTTTGCACAAACTGCCAATGACATTAAAAGCACTAAAGCTTACTTTGTCAAACAAATGAGCATTTGGTCACAATAAACTATAACTGCAAAAATGGATACTGTCTTCCAGAAGTACCACCAGAGATACTAATATAAAATTGACTGCATTAGGCAGTGTACCATAAAACTGATACATTGACTTTTCGGCGTTCTCTGTTTCCTCAGACCACCCAGGGTACACTATTATCGCAGAACTACAGATCAATTAACAAACTGATGTCTGTTTTCCCTATTCTGTACTTCTATATTTAACTCATAACCTTTATTTTATTATGCTTAAAAACTGTAATATTGTAAGAAAGTGATTTTCCTACATTTGAGCTAACCTGTAAAAAAAAAAACTATCACGTCAAAGTATCATAACATGACTATCAAGTAACCTATGTGTATCTCTTGTATTTCATGGAAAGTTTGCAAAAAGCGCATTTTCATCATCTGAAGTATCATGTAACATAAGGCATTGTTATTTTAACTAGTGACCATTTGAAAAATGTCTCTCTCCCTATTGACCAGGGCATTGCTGAAACAGGTCCTCAGACTGGTCCACCAACCTTGTTAACAAATTTCTGTAAATAAATAAATATATATATAAATAAATAAATAATGATATGCAAACCATATGAGGGCATCTAGCTCAGCAGCTGTTTTTATTTACTTTTACCACTTTACTCAGTGGTCTGTGCAGGAAATGGATGGGTATATTTTGCTCAGTAAAATTATTGTAACTTCTGAAATGCTTACAACTTTTTGTACACATCTGAAAAACATATCTTTCAGCCTCAAACAAAATAGTAAAATGACAGCGTCAAGTAGACTTTTTAGTCATGCTGAATATGACAGCAACTTATTTTCCCCATGTAAGATATACAGGCAACTATTTTTTATAAAATGTGATGTGTTGTATACCATACATCACTTTTCAGCTTTTGATATAAATGTGGCAGTGGCAGAAATTAACATATTGCATATGTATGGTATTGGCACTAAACTGACAGAAGTCATAGATAAACCTAACCTATGGCTGTTCTACTTTAAAATGACACACACACACACACACACACACACACACACACACACACACACACACACACACACACACACACACACACTATATATATTCCCCACACACACAATATACTACATGAAAAGACACACAAATACAATCTGTTAGCAAGTTCCAAGCATCAGCATAGCTGTATTTAAAACTCAGACACCACCCATAATAATCTAAACATATACAACTCCACTTGTGACACAAACATACAAGCTAATTCATACAGTGGAGCAACAGAAGGTACTGTATTCAAACAGATTTAAACAAATCACCCCAATCCACATGCAAAGCTACTATAACATTTATTAAATATTTCTACACAAATATTAAAGAGCTGACAAAATTGCAAGACCTACACAAATAAATAATCTCAGTGCTTGTTAAGATGAAAATTTCAAGCACAGTGCAAAGTGAGATCAGCAATCATGACTTCAACAGAAGCTCCAAGGTGGTGCTGGGTCACTGATTAACATGATTCATGATAGGATCCCAATGACAGTACACATCCATCCACTTCTGGTACCTGCTACAAGCAGGTGAGTCCCTGGACAAACAATCAACATTAACCTCTACCCTACAAAATATAGCTCAGCCAACTCTGCTGCCATCGTTTAGACCCTTGGCCAAATGTCTAACATGAGCCCACAAAAATTATATATAAAAATACAGTCATCTATAAATCTACAAAAGACTTTAATCCAGCTTAACTTCACATAAGCAATATCTAGCAGACTGTAAAGTAGAACAACCTCCCAATAATAATTAAAAAAAACAATTTGTTAAATTACTGTAAATAAATAAATATGTAAATTAATAATTAAACTGTATAAGGACATCTATCCCAACAGCCCTTACTGCCTCTTTTGTGTTTACTTTTCCCTCCACCCTCAGTGGCCTACTTGGAAATGGAAGGGTATCTAGTTACAACATACATCCCAACCTGTCAAAAATCTCCCAGAAACTTAAATGTTTCTAGCCCAAGAGTTTATATGTCTAAATATTCCATTTAAAATACAACGAGTAAGAGTGCCCTGTCACACACTTACTATAAAAATTGTTGAAAAACACACAGCAGTAATCGTTGACTTCCAATAGTGATTATTATTTTATTTTTTTTTTTATTCCAGTTTGTTAACCAAGTAAGTGACCTGGTCCATATCCCCTTTTCAGCCATGGCCTGTGCTCTAAGATGAGAAATATGACAGAAAACAATACAATTAATTGGTTGCAAAGTCATTATGCAGAGAAATATATGTCAAACATTAAATACTTAATAGTGAAAGTAACCTCATAACAATTAAATAACATATCCCTAGTTACAATTAAGATCACTGTAACTCCTAGCAAGATAAATGGGTGGGGAATTTCAGCAGGATTATGAAAACAAAAGAGTCTAATAGGATTAACAAAGTCAGACCTTTAAGGGAATAAAGTGAGACTGATAGTCCCTAACCTGATTAACAAAGATAAAGAGGGCTATCAGAATTCATTCAGAGACCAACTGAATAACACACACACACACACACACACACACACACACACACACACACACACACACACACACACACACACGCAGTAAAAAAAACAAGTTGGATATATGATTAGACTCGACAGCCTACTGTCACATTTACAGACGTCCCCTATACACTAGCCATTGTTTCTTTATCTTCACCAAATAGGGATCCTTTAAACAGATTCTGGAAGCCTTATAATGTTTTCTGTTGTTGGTATCAGGAGAAAGTTGATTTCAAAGGCTGGCCCCATTTTGCAGAAATCTGTCTCCCAAATAGCTACTCTAAAAGGAAGTTGTTTTATAATAAAAGAATTGGCATTATACTCATCCATCACAGAGTGCACAGAAAAAGGTTCATAACTGCTAACCATCAAAGAACATAATAAATAAAACAAGTAGTTGAATAAAAGACAGCTGACGGATAAAGCATTGAAAAATCTTTCTCCTTTCTATGTATGTATAGCTATCTGTTTGTTTAGCTATCCATCTATCTAGCTAGCTAGGTAGCTATGTAAGCAGTAGCATCTGACAGGGTGGGACTTGCATGGAATCAATGCACCACTCATATGAGGCTTGATGCTGCAGGCAAGGGGGAGCTTCCTGCTCATGGAAAGTCCATTATTTTTTAATTATCCACAGCCTGGAGAGTATTATTACAATAGACTTTTGTCTCTGTGTTTGAATTTTGTTAATTTCTTCTATGTTTTTTAAATTATTGACTTTTCAGCTTTTGTTTTTTGTATTTTTGAAAAAGTAATCCTTTTCATTTTCCATTTAGATATAAAAAACAAAGAAATATATAGAAATAGTTCTAGACGTTTTAAAAATAAACTTGTAACCAACCACAACTGTATCCAAGAAAAGACACTTGTGAACCAGCGACCAATCCCAAACTTTAATTAATTACCCTAACTCTTCCTCTCAGGAAACAGCTACCCTCCTGAATAAACACTTTATCTCTTCCATCCAAAATCTGGTAACCTCTAAGCCAAACTCTACTTCAACACCCACCTCTCCAAGTCCCACTAAATCAACTTTGTTTTCTTTTGAGCCAGTTCCCATTACTTACATCAAATCTCTACTACTCAAGCTAAAACCTTGCTCTCCTTCCACTGACAATCTATCTCCTACATTCCTCAACCTTGCTGCTGACTCAATTGCCTATCCTGTATCTATACTAATTAATCGATCTATTCTGGAATCAACTGCCCCCACCCTTTGGAAATCTTTCTTCACTATCCCTCTTCATAAAGGTGGAAACTCCACTGACCCCTCAAACTACTGACCCATTGCCATTCTGTCCCCCCTGTCCAAGATATTAGAAAAATGTATTCACTCACAGCTTCTTATTCACCTCCTCACACACCACTTACTTACCCCTACCCAACATGGATTTCATCCTCACCACAGCACCACCACTGCCCTCCTCTCCTTCACTCATATCATTGCAGAGGCCCTAGACAACAATAAACTCATTTCCTGTCTCTTCCTAGATCTCTCCAAAGCCTTCAATACTGTCTCTCATCCTCTACTACTATCCAAACTCGCAAATCTCCACCTATCCCCCTCCGCACTTGCCTGGTTTAATAGTTACCTATCTGGCAGGAACAATCTGTCAAATGGCTCTCATCCTCCTCACCTTTCCTTCCCATCTCCACTGGTGTTCCCAAGGCTCCATCTTGGGACCCCTTTTGTTTAACATCTTCACCAATGATCTTTACACCTCATGCAAAGAATCCTCCTTTATTCAGTATGCCGACTCCACACTTATATCCATCTCAAATAACATTCCTGAACTACACTCCCTGACCCAACAGGCCCTACTATCCACTGAACAATGGCTCTCTCACAACCTATTGATCCTAAATCCCAAAAAGCCCAAACTCCTACTTTTCCTTCCCCGTTCTCTTTCTCATCACAAAACCTCCTTTTTTATTACATCTTCTAACAATACAAATATCCAACCTGACACCCACACAAAACTCCTAGGGGTCATTATCGATGACAAACTCAGGTTCAACCTACACATACTCCAATGTGTAAAAAAAAATAAACCAGAAACTAGGTGTGCTATATCGGAACAAAAAATTCCTAACCCCTGAGTCTAGACTTACCCTGGGCCAGGCACTCCCCCCCCCCCTCTCTCTTATACGCCGCCCCAGTTCTTACCAATATCCAGGCCTCCACTCTAAACAAACTGCAACAGACTTACCATAAAATAGCCAGATTCATTACTAACTCCCCATACAACTCACACCACTGCATTTCTTTAAACTCTCTTCAATGGCTTGAACTTCCCCAGTTTCTGCTATCTTATCAATTTCATATGCTACACTCTATTCTTTATAAACCCTCCTTCTGTCCATCTCTATCTTCCTTAGTCTCCATCTACATCCCATCCCGGACCCTCTGTACTTCTAACCAACAATTACTTGATATCTACCACCCAAAAATGTCAGTAGGCAAACTATTCTACAAACACTCCCTTGCCCATGCTTGGAACAAACTTCCCCTTGATTTACGTTCAATCTCCCACACCTCACACTTTAAAAATGAACTAAAAGCTTATTTTCTCAATTCCAGAACCTGTCCTTGCCATGACCCTACCTAGTCTTCCTTCCCTTTATGTACCCTCAAAAGGACCATACTTAGTACCTCATTACACCTCTCTCTCCAATGTGTCTACTATGCATTTGCACAATTTTATACAAACAAAAAATTTTAATTGTTGACCTATTGAACTATATCAATGTAAAATTGTTACTTAGCTTCTTTTTAATGCAACTTTAACTTTATGCATGTATCCCAACATATGTGAATCATTTTGCTATAACTGCTATTATATCAATATTGTTGAAAATTGTACTTGTTTTAAAAGGAATTACTGGAGCTTTTCTCCTCGGGTCTCCACTGAAAATGGGCCACAAGCCCAGTTGGACAAACCCAGTTAACAAATGTCAATAAATAAAATAAATAATTAAAGTTTGGCATTGTTCACTGGTTCACAAGTGTCTTTTCTTGGATACGTTTTAGAAATAACATAAAATAAATGAATTAAACACAAAATGGTGGTTGTAATGCCATCCACAGTTTGTAGTGCAGGCTATGACTGCCCACCCCAACATTACATTCTGTTACTATTCTCTTACTGTTTTATATTTAGTTTGCATTATTTGTAAGTAAATATTTAATCAATAGATTGTCAAAATGTAGGAATCTTTATTCTAACATACATTTGTATTTATTTGCTGTTTTACATTTGTGCACTACATCTTTAAATATACATCCTTCAGTTTATTGTGACCATGACTTGAATGTTTATGTGTTATGGTACTGTTGTGAAGATAGTGGATTTTGCCAGCACACACACAAACACACACACACACACACACACACACACACACAAATCTCTCAATTTACATATATATATATATATATATATATATATATATATATATATATATATATATATACAGCTATAGATAGATAACTGTAGATATAAACATAAAGACAGATATTGAATTTGTATCTGTGAATGTGTGTATATGAATACACACACACACACATATATAAATATATATGTATATATATATATATATATATATATATATATATATATATATATACATATCTATATATATATATATATATATATATACATATATGTATATAGGGTCTATATTGAATCATCGAACGCTTAGAAAAGCGAATGCTGATTCATCGACCCCATGTAAGCAAAAGCTTACAGTCTCAAGCACTCAGAACAGCAATTTTTTTCCCAGGGAAAAAAATCGCATGTTCCGAGAAACACACACACAACACATGCACACCACAAACTATTTCTAATGTGGGGGGCTGTGCCCCCCACACCCCCCTACTTAAATATATCAACTCCGAGACCGCACTACAGTAACGAAGAAAGCAAAATACCCAGGGAAAGAATTCACTTATATGCTGCTTCGGTATTTTACCACTTTGCGCTATAAAGTTCGATCAAGACGCTTTCAAAAGAATGCGTCTTTGATCAGCTAATAGGGAACCATGTATATATATATATATATATATATATATATATATATATCTATGTCAGTTGATTGAGTTTTCAGAAACTCGAAATTCATATCAATGAGACAATATGATCAAGTTTTCGAAAACTCGAACATTAAATAAAACAAAAAAAATAAAAACATAAAAATCTATCTTTGTTTACATTTTTTCAGAGAGGCAAGCTCCCCTGCACTCTCCACATCCCCGGCAAATTATATATACCAACTCTAAGGTCACACTACATTGAGGAAAAAGGTAAATTTCCCAATCCTCACTGTACCAGTATCCCCATTCAAAAGCTTAGAGTTTTCAGAAATTCGATCATATTGGGCAGGATTCATGAAGCCTCCGTGTAAGAGTTACAAGGCTTACACGGAGGCTGCAGTTAAACGGTGTGACGTCAGCATATCATGCATATGCATGAGGGCATGCTGAATCACACCTAAGGCTTACACCGTCCATGGAAGACAGTAGGGGGGGTGTCCGTAGGCCGAGCCCTGCAAACGGACACGCCCCCAGAAGAGTAAAAGTCCCAAAACTAAACTCCCACGACAGAGTCCATGGAAATGTGAATAAACACAACACAACACATGCCCCCACAGACTATGAACATAAAATATATAAATGAACATGTTATATTTTTTTTAAATTGTAAAGATGTTTGCCCGTGAGTGCGCTTATTTGCGCAGGCGTGCCTGTAGCTAAGCCACAGTTAGCAGTCAGTGGAAAAGCATATAAGAACTAAATATGCAAAGTAAGCCAAAAAGCAATAGCGTAGTGGTAGAGACGTTGGCTGAAGAGCAGTCAGTCATGGTTCGAGCCCCCACAACATCACTTTTTATTTTTAGTGAAATAAGCACGAAACAAGTCCCTGACATATATGTACACATATAAAATTATATTTTATGTAAAATGTAATGAAATGGGCCATTTATTTTGAAGAAATGTGAGATAACAAAATAATAAAAAAATGCCAGATGTGCCTACAGCTGAGCTACAGTTTAACAAGTTGAGTGCATCTGCCCGTAGGTGAGCAGTGGTTTAACAGGTGTAAAATGAGTGCCCGAAGGTGAGCAGTGGTTTAACACGCTGAAACTGTGTGCCCGTAGCTGAACATAATATGTGTGCTGACAGCCAAATGACGCGTAAACCAGCGTACCCCATTTGCGCGGAGCTGCGCACCGCGCCAACAAGCTAATCGACGGGCAACATTGAGCAAGCTGTAACAAAACTGCCTTTAAACAGACACACCTCCTAGCCTATGTAGACAGTCATAAAATATAAAAAGCAGTGGCCAGGTTCGAACCCAAGATACCATGCACCATAGTCAAGGTACTGAACCACTAAGCCATGACAGCTGTACCTAGAAATGCAGTAATAGCAAATATATAGGAATGAATAGAAAGAGGAGCATGACAAAGCAGGTTTTATGAAGCTGATACAATTCCAAAATGGCCAATCACAGATAAGTGCGGGAAAAACGGCATATATAAGCCCCATAGGCGGGAATACACAGCATAACCGATTGTAGAACCAACTTGCAGCCAGAATGTCAGGTGTAGGTGAGGGTAGTTGCTTTCGAGCACAGAGGTGGGGCATTGAGGAGTCCAAATATATGGTTTTGCTCCTTGTCCACAATCATGAGGCCCAACTCATGCAGGGCCAGGTCCTGTGGGGAGCATATAGGGCTGAGCCATGGGACCGGTTGGCTCATGATCTTACCAGTGCCACGGGGATACCAAGGACTAGTGAGCAGGTCTGTCACCACCATGCGGACCTGAAGAGACAGAAGCAGGACCAACTGAACCGTTGGATCCAGGAGGCCTGGCAAATGCCCAATGCCCCACTACTGAGTAAGTTACATCTAATTATTTATGTAAGAAATTAACCTAGCTGATATTATGGAAATGTGCATTCCAATATTACTTTATTTATATTACAGCTGCAGGTGTCTGTTCTGTGAACCGTAGAGCCTATGGCGATAGGCTGGTGCGGTTACGCCACCAGGCAGGTCAGTAATCCTCTCCCTGTAACTGTAAATAAATATAAAAGTATGACAGTTAGCAAAAGAGTGCAGTGTAGTCACTAAGTAATAAAATGTGCAAGTAACAGTGTAAGAGGGTTTGCAAGTATTGCTTGATTACAAAAGTGTGTTGCAGTCTGTAATCCAAACAGAAAAATGAAAATGTCTGAAATAAAGTCTGAAATAAAGATGTCCCACCTGTAATATAATAGTACACAACCTGCAGCAGGCTGAAAAGTACAGCTGCAGAAGCTGAGTAAAACACATGTGTGAAATATATCCCTGTTGAAATACAGAAACATGACAGAAGTGAGACTGTTGGAAAGGATTGTAATAACTACAGGTAAAACATGTCAATAAAGCCTAGAAGTAAGTACCATCCTGAATTGTAAAAATAAAACAAGTGAGAGAGTGTGAGAAAGAGTTATGAATCCACCAATAAAGTAGTAATAACTCCTGAATAAAGTATACTGCAGTCAGTGCAGAATTAAATGAATGTGACAAGCAGAACCAAACTGCGAAATGTGTTCAAAATGTTCCTGCAGCTGAAATGTGTATCATAAAATCTGGATATGTTGCTCTCAGTCTGCAATATGCAGATAGTATGGTTGTCTGAAATACCAAACATCCACAGTTGTCTATAGCTATATAAAGCAAATGTAGCAGGATGATGTAGCTGAACAGAGCCAGATATGAATGTGTATGAATAAAAATCAAAATGTATATTGATGTAGCAGTAACATTCCTATCACCAACTTGAAGTAGTTATCACATAGGAAACTGTAGGTAGAACAGTAGTGTGTATATATCTGCAGCTATTAGAAATGTACAGCATATTATTTGAAGGTGTTAATTAAATTTTCTTCACCCTACCCCCTAACCACATATAATCCATTCCACGTGAAATTGGTATGTGCAATCACAATTAACACCCCTGGACATTTGTCCTGTTGGGTCATACATATTTGCATGTACGTTGATGCATCTGCCCTGTTCATACATCCAAACCTGATGGCCTGTTGCCATCAATCAACCCTGCATGTTGTTGGACTGATGTATTGCTGTTCAAATTAAGCATGCGTTATGCTTGCTGTTCAATGGTTTGAATATCTGGGTGTTTGGTTAATGGGAATACTAATGCATGCTGTTACAACTAATTGTGAATGGTATTGTATGTTACTAACCCAAACTGTCATGACATAATGCAAAACATAGGACGACAGGGAAGGCGGGTTCCAGCGGACCTACCTCTCCCACCTCAGCTGGCGAGTGCACCTGGCAGTAGTGCCCAGTCTGGACCCTCCTCCGGTGGCCCTGTGCCACCTGCAGGTGGAAGCGCTGCAGGGGATGGGGCTCGTCCCCCCTCTGCAAGTGTGGCTGGAGAACAACCACTCACCCTCTGTAGCGTCTGGACTGTGGTGTGTAGGGAGATCCAGGAAGCTGTTCTTGGGCCCCTACACTAGCTTGAGGCACAGGTGGCACAACTAACGGGCATGCCTGCTGCCCGGCCTACACAGCCCCCAGCACAGCCCCGTCCTGGGCAGTGAAGGCACAGTGGCAACTGCCCATGGGTGGGGATATCAGTTCCACTGTTGCCATCTGTGGGCTCATGGGCTTTAGATATCCAAACATCCATCCCCGTCAATTTTGTAACCCCCCCACACGTGTCATACACCGCCCCTGTATGTGTCTTGTTTGTCTTGTCTGTTGACCTACTCAACCTACCTCCCCAGCTATATCGACTTCCTTTACCTGACATACCACTTTCACCTGAAAAAAAAAAAAAAAAAGGTCACTCTGTACCCACAAAAAAATTGCGCCCCATACATAGCTGCCCATTTCGCACACATGTCTGCTGGACATGGAAACTGTCAATTACAATTGGCTGTACAACAAGTATTATTGTTGTCCTTACACCTCTCTCAGGGGTGGGAGGTTTCAAATGTCACACCAAATTACAAGCATATGCACAGCTGTTGCTGATGAAGAAATGGGCAGCTATGGGCCTTACCTACATCCCTCCTGCAAAACCAAAGCTTGTTTCCCTACTGTCTTACCCTCTTTGTGACCCCTTCTTCACCACTTTCCTGTCTCCCCATTTTCATTTCTTTCAAAGAAAATAGCGCGGGTGTGCGCAAGAGTAAGCACTTTTAAGCGGTTGTAAGCGGGTGTGCGCGGAGCTGAATGCCAGTGCGCATGTGTGAGCTCCAAGCAAACCAGCGCTAACCCGGTTACAACTGCTTAAAAGTGCTTTAGTCACTCTGAATGACAGGTCCTGTAGTCTGCTCAAAAGCAAAATAAAATACCACTGTCAGTCCCGAACCCAGGACCTTGGAAACAGTAGTCTACATGACTTACTACTAAGCCATGACTGTTATATAAGAACATTGGGCTACAATAAATATATCATGTAATAGTAGGAATGAATGTAAAGGGAATATAGGATGTGTAGTACACAAAGCATGTCATGTATATTTACTGTCAAATCTAGTGGATTTCTATAATAGTAGTGTGTGAACAGAAACAGCCATGCTAGTTGGTAGCTAGTAGGTAATAATGTCACTGTAGCACCTTGCAAGCCACACACATACTCACAGCAGGATAATCACTGCCCATAACCCACAACCTCTTACAGGAACACATCCGGACCAAGTAAAAAAATATGTGGAGCAAAGGGCCAAAAACAGGGATACATTCCAAATAATGTTACAACAAACTTAGACAGTTCACAGAGTAACAAGTTCTGCATTTTGTTGGATGTTTGGAAGGGTATGAAGTCTGAAACTTAAATGTTTGTCACTATAGTCTGACTTGAGCCCAGAGTGATTTGCCACAAAGTGCTGTTCATGAGATATTGACCAAAATATGAGGCAGAAATGTGGACAACCTGCAAATATCTGTACACTTGAAAGGTCTGACACTGCCATATTTGAATAGTTAAGAGCCTAGACATAGCAACAGTGACTGAGTTATAGGGATGCCCCACAGACTCCCTGTGAAATGTACAAACAGTAGGCAGAAAGGTGTTACAACACATGCAATGGTAACTATGAAGTACTGAAAGTATGCACCACTTGCACGGCAGAAATAGTGTAGTAATACATATGCTCATGCTATCCCACAGTCACAACTGCAGAATACCAGACAATTTAATGGGTGTACCCCACTGATATGTACCATTCCATGAGGCAGATAAAAGATGCACCTGAGAGTCTCTGGGGCCTGCTCAGCAGCATACTCAAATACCATAATAGATGTCAAGGCCCACACCATGGCCAGACAATACTGCATGCAGTAACACCCTAGCAGATATAGCAAGCATTCCAAGGTGTGAATGTACATGGAAAATAGGAAAGCCACAGCAACACACTACAGTCAAGACACCTAGCAGGCATACAAGTAGTGAATGTAAAGGGCAAATATTGAAGCCATAGCAACAAAGTGCAAGAGCCACTGCTATACACCAGTTACACCACATGTCCCACAGGAAAGCACACACACCCACATTAACAGTAGTAGTAGTCTTAGGTGTCAGTGTACATACACACTTAGGTTCATAGTTCATAGTTTAGTACTAAGCTAACTGCCCTTGTGAGAGTTATCCAGACTCAAACCCTGCACCTTGTGTTTGTAAGGCAAACACCTTAACCATTAGGCCACCCTCCCAACCAAAACACCACTGTCAGTCTAGAACCCCAGACCTTGGGCACACTATACTGCATGAAGTACCACTAAGCCACAGTAAACATGTAGTACAGGAAACTGGAGAAATGAATGGAGAAATGTTAATCTACAACACAGCCGGAAATATGAGAGAGATACTAACCTTTACACTCACAGAACAGTGTCCACAGCATACCAGCATGGTCCCTGCCCTTAAAATCTGAAAGGGCTACGCCTACCTCACATACCTTTTTATAGCACTGTCCTGAAATCACAGTGAGAACTGCAATCAGTACACAACTGGCTGCATGCAATTAGCAAATGCTGGCTAACAATTGGTGCAGAGGCCATCACATGGACATATGTAGATACCTAAAAAAGCATGCTGTACTCCCAGTCCACACATGCAATACTTTCATTGCACCCTGTGGAGGTAGGGAGAGACAGGGAGAGGGAGAGAGAGAGAGAGAGACAGAGAAAAAAAAATTAAACATACACAAACAAATCTGGTCAGCAACAACCACTTGAAAGCTGACAACTGGCAAGTGGAGCAGCAGGACACAAAACCAGACAGCAACACAAGCAGCTGTGACAAACACAGGTAATGTAAAGTAATACTATAAAAGTCTACATACTGTGAACCCTCCATATGTGTCATTGGTCTGTATCCATATGTATATGAAGATGTGCAAAGGGCAGGGGACATACAGCAACTATCAGTGAAGGCTGTACATAGATATGTATGTGAGAGCATCTATGTGCACATATCAATGTAGGTTGAATGTAGGTTGTCGTGCAATGTACAAAGTAGGTTTTACAGCTATGTATGTTTAGCAGTATGTTAGTGTGTATATACAGTTTTGTAAACAAACATGTTGATATACCTATCTATCATATGGATACGTATGTATGTCAATATATGTATGTATGTGTATGTATGTATGTATATATATATATATATATATATATATATATATATATATATATAATATGCATATATGTATACATACATAGAGAAAGATGTAGGAATACATAGACAGATGTAGATAGATAGAATATGTACAAACATATATATGTAATACACACATATAGATATAGATATATGTAGATACATATACATAGACAGACAGATCTGACTATCTACAGGTATGACTGTATATGACGATCTCACACTCCCCTGTCCCACCCCTCTGTCACTCTCACCCCCTCCCTGTCACACCCCCCTCCATATCTATAGCAATATATGTACATCAATATATATATGTGTATATGTATACAGACATATATATATATATATATATATATATATATATATATATATATATATATATATATATATATACATATATATATATATAGAGAGAGAGAGATAGATAGAGAGAGAGAGACAGAGATGTATATATATTCTGAGTGAGGCACATGTGTACAGATGTATTGCAACAGGTGCCTGGTGACAAAGGCATGGAGTGAACACCAGTGTCAAAACTGGAGTACCATACCCCATTTCAAATCACCTACACCAGTAACCACCAGATATGTAATTGGCTGCCCACCACTGCATGAGTCAGGGGTGAAGAGGTTCATAAATGTGTACAATAGTCCCCCCAATGATATTCACAGTGGCACACTATTCCTGGAATACCTGCACATGGTATGTGTCAGCAGACATGGTGTGTCAGCTATGGACATGTAGGTCAGTGTACCCCTCCACACCACATAATGGCTGCCACGGTATGTACCTCACATGACAGCTACAGATATGGAGAAGGACACAGTGACATGTACAACACTGTGACAATGCACTCAAACACATTACCAATGCACAGTGACTGACAACACCACAGAGTACACACATACTACCCACATAGAGGTTACCACTCCTGGATTTACATACTTAAGTCACACCCATGACAGATGTCCAACAACCATAATAACACCTCACACCATCCACAACCTAAATGACTGCTGTGTGTCATCCAAGACACTGCAATAGAGAGCACATGGTGGAGGTACAGGTTCCTACCCACAGATAAGACATACCCTGCAATAAACCACACAGCGTTAAGAAGCAAGACTCCCCATGAGTACATGTCACACATACCCCTGCTGAATGTTAGTCAGATAGGTAATATGCCATATGAGTCACCCTGTGTAACTGTTTGACAGCAGCAGGTACCATCACATCACATGTGTCACAATGGTCAGGGTAGCAGAACAGTATGCTGCTGTAGTCCCAGGGGCAATAGCATACTGTATTGTATTGTATTGTAATGTATTGTATTGTGTTGTATTGTATTGGTATGTAGAGGTGCCTCCTTCGTGGAGTGGAACCACTGCTGCTGTGTGCCAGTGTACAGGTACATATCCTGTAGTCAGGCTAGTGTTACATGGCACTTCTATATGTGTGCTTAGCTCCTCTTGGAGTTCATGTAGCATGCAACTGGGGATACAATCAGGTCCCATTCATGTTGTGTATTCTGCTTTCCTGAGGGCGGCTCTCACCTGGACATCTGTGATGACAGGGAGGTTACAGTCAGCTGGGATAAGTATGTCTTATTTTGGGGGAGAGGGGGGAAACCTGCACTGAACCTGTCTGCCACAATGTTACCAATATCTGTGGGTTCAGTGAATTATTTGTTGTTGTGTACTAACTATGAGCATAGTGGAGGGTTTCTGACCAGGTTGCTAACATAACTAAAGAAGGCCTTGTGGTTATCTGTAGTGTCCCTGTTGATTTCCCTCTCAAAGTTGCCCATGGATGTTTGTATGAGAGAAAATAGCTCCTTACTAGTGCTGATCAGACATGCCTTCCCTTAATGGAATTATGCTCTGTCTTGCAGTAGCTTCCATCTTTTGTTATACAATCTGTCTATGGCTGGGGTCCACCAGACAGGATGCTGTCCCTTGTGGAGAGTATCTTGGTCTTATATGGGATTGCATGATCCATGCATTCTCGGAGATGTCCGTAGAAATAATTTGTGAATGGGGTCAGCATTGTGGGTTGTGTCTTCCACTGGCCCAGTGGGCTGAAAGGATACCATGTCACTGTTACAAAGTGTAAAGTTTGCATTTGAAATGTTATTCACTATAGTCGTTTGTGCTGGTGGTGGAGGTGGGATATGTATATCCAGGGCAATTAGTTTGTGGTCAGCTCACAGTAGTTGATGATGTACCCCATACAGTACCTCGATACAAACCCCCAGAGTGAGGAGGTGCTTTGAACCTGAATCAGTGTTCTGACTGCTGGGGTTTGGTAGTATGCCATATTGAGTGTGCCAGGTACTGTTGCACAGTTGTTGGCTGAGCACTGATACCTGGCCATTTACATGTGTATCCACCAATAGACAGACAGATGCTATATATGTGAGATATGTTGTATCACAACAGTCGAGTAGCATGTGTAGTATGTGTGCCAAATTCTGCTGACATATTTTGTTGATATCATGTTATTTCCTTTTTCAGTACCATAGCTCACCAGCGCAATCCAGCTTACTCTGCAGCTGAGGATGAGGAGATACACCAGAGCCTGGTGCGAGATTATGCAATACTCTTTTCCCACACCAGCCAGAATCAGCAGGAGAGGGCTGCACTGTGGCAAGACCTGGTCCATCAGGTAAATGACATAGGCATGCATAATAGGACATATGAGCAGGTACGACATCACTGCAGTGATTTAATCAGAAATGTCCGTCAGCGTGCGTCAGATATCCACAGGCAACAGGTTGCCACAGGTGGTGGGGTGGCTACACATCCCCCACACACCAGACTGGAGGGACTACTCATAAGTGTTGTGGCTCCAGCCCGCCAACAACAACAACAGCAGCAGACATGCATTATGATGGAGGCTGGAGCCACAGGTGGCCCCTTTTGGGGTCAGGTTTAAAATTTCCCAAGTTGTTTATTTTTCAATTTTTAAGCAGGTTTATGTGGCCTTTGGGTTTGACCCGTATCATATATTTAAAAAGGCAAGGGGTGAAAATTTCCCCAATTCGCAGGTCCCCCGGGGAAAGCAATGGTACCATGCCCGGGGATTTATTTAAAAATCCAAAGTTTGATGAATTAATTTCCCCACCCGAGGTCCCCCCGGGGTAAAGCAAAGCAGGGTTTCCTTTTCTGGGGTGTGATTTTCAAAACCTTTTTTAGTTTGAATTGGGGAATTGGGGAATTTAGGTCATGGGGTGCCTGTGGGTTTAATTTCAGGTGGGGTCTGTGTCTGTGTGATGGTTATTGCATTGGTAGTGTGCAACTGGTAAATTTTGTGCATTGTAAAAGTGCCTGTTTTTCCCCCCCATTCGGTGCTGTTGGGGCATGCGGGGCGCAGGGGCCCTGGGTCATTGTGGGCCTGTGAAAGGTGGAAGGGGTTTCCCCTTTTATTGGGGCATAAATTTTGGGAACATTTTAAACTGGGTTTCCTGTTTCCCCTTTCCCCCAAGGGCCCCGGTGTGGCTCTGGGCATTTACCCGGGAATTGGAAACGGGCCATGGGTCCCAAAGAGCCCTCTGGTGAATGGTAAAAAGGGAAGGATGCCAGGGGGTTTCATTGGGGCATCCCAATTGCAGACAGCCCCAACCCTTTTCAATCACAGTTTCCCGCCAAAACACCCTTTGGGGGCACCAAATGGGCCCCAGGGGTGGATGGACAGGATACAAGTTTGGGGTTTCCAGGGAATTTTGGGATCCTTTTGGGGGAATTGCCGTTTCCCCAAAACAGCCAAACCAGGGCAAAGGTGGAGGTTACCCACAGGGGATGCCAGGGCCAGGGGGGGACGGGGATCTGGGGGCCCCCCAACAGGGCCCCCCCAAGGCCACAACCCCAGCTTGGGGTTTTGGGGTGTCATCAGGCCCCCAAAACCCCATGGGGCCGGCCCCCCGACAGGGTCTGGGAGCTGAAAACCTGTTTTGGCAGCCCCGCTGGGTTGGTAAAATTCGGCCTGCCCCCGAACACCTATGTCCTAGACGACGTTGTGGGGACATTTGGCCGTTTCCCCAAAAACCCGTTAAAGGAGCCAGGGGGGTGGAATGGTTTTGGGGGGCCCTCCAAAATGGGGAATTTCCCCAACCAGGGGAGCAGCTGGCACCATGGGGGACAACAGGGGCCCCACCCCTTTTTGTGCCCCCCCAACAACCCCCAGCAATTTTGGGTTTTGTGGCCCCGGCATCCAAAACCCCCCAAGGAAAGGCCACCTCCTGGGTCTGGCCAGGCAGGGGAAAATTTTTGTCCAGGGGGCAATTGAAAACAAAAAACCCGTTCTGATAAAGGGTTTTCCCAGTCCCGGGTTGGGGATGGATTTCGGTCCTACACCCTGGAAGGCCCCAAAGGGACCCTTCCGTTTGGCCAAAAATGGTTGGATGAAAAAAGGTACATCTTGGGTGCCCCAAAAAGGGAATGGAAAATTTAGGTGGAATGTTGCAATCCCTTTTCCCCCATGGAATTGCAACATTTTGGGTTAAGGTTTCAGACACATGGCAACAAAAAGGGCCCCCCTTGACTGCGTCCCTCAACCCAACACCCCAAACACAAAAAAATGTCAAGGGGGAGGTCCCCACTTTAGGGATACCGTTCAACCCCTGTCAATATGATGGGAAACTGGGGGGCCACCCCCTGAAATTTAAAATGTGATTTTCCCGGTTAACCTGGGGTTTTTATCCAGGGGGATTTTCATTGATTGTGGGTTGTTCATTTTTGTTAACGGACCCCGTTGCCTTTTATTTATTTAAATTTTTGGGATATTTTTACTGCCTATGGAAGGGTAATTTTTTGTTGTACTGGCTACACCCCTGGTTTTGTACCTTTGTTTCATTTCCCTGTTTTTTGGGATTTCCCTTTGGAAATGTCCCCCCGAAGGGGAATTTCAAGGAGCCGGGATTAATGGGAATTTGATAGCTTACTTTTAAAAGAAGTCCCTGTTCCCCCCTTGGGCCGAACGGTTTTTGTTTGTCCTGTTAAAAACATGTCGTTTTTGGCCCCCCCGTGGGGGAAAACAAATTTTGCCCAATATGGAAAAATTTACCTTTTTTGGGATTTGGGTTTTCCAAAAATTGGGAAGGGCAGGGGGGCATAATTATTTTTTCCCAAAGGGTTTTTTTCCCTTTTAACTTTTTTTAATCACAGGCCACTTTTTTCACCAATCACATACCCTCAAAAAACCCTTTTTGGTTTGAACCCACCCTGCCCCTTCAAAATAGGGAAACGGCCCTTTCACCTTTTTTCACCCCCTTTTGGGCTTTCCGGAAAAAAATTTTTTGGCCCCAAAGGCTTCCCTTTGGGCCTTTAAACCCCCCCATAGTGCCTTTTTTAGGCAAGGCTGAAAGGACAAACCCACCTCCATAGGTATCACAAGGGATAAGAAACTAAGAGTAATGCTACTCAACGCCAGAAGTCTAAACCTCAAGATGCATGCACTCAAAATGCTCCTTAGCATGGAGAACATCGATATCTGTGCAGTAACAGATACCAGGCTCAGGGCTACCGAGAGCACCCCAGCACTACCAGGTTATACCTCATACCATGCTTTCCGGCCCCAAAACTTGGACCGAACCACAAAAGGAGGGCAAGTATCGATATTCATCAAAGATGCCCACACCTCCAGGTTGGTGGCAAAGCACGAAGCATCAGAGACTATCCATGTGCAACTAACAGTGGGTAAAACTGCCTTCCAGTTTATAGCCTGCTACAGACCACCCTCCCAAACCCAGGAACCCCACTCAGCCTTCCTGAGAACACTGAAAAATATGAAGGTCTCTCCAAACACCATTATATTGGGTGACTTCAGCTACCCAAACATAGACTGGGAGCATTACTCTAGCTCCAACACCCCAGCCCAAAGGTTCCTAGAATTTATAAACTCAAATGCTATGGAACAACTTGTTACCACTCCCAAAAGAGGGGAAAACATACTGGACCTGATCATCACCAACATGGGGACTCTATGCTCCAGACCAGAAGTGTATCCCTCACTGGTAAGATCAGACCATAAACTAATCTCACTGGATATTCACATCCCGACCCCACCCCCTGCCCAGAAAACCACAGTGAAAAACTTCTCTAAAGCAAATTCACACTCCTCAAAACCAAGGTGGAATCCTTCAAAGCCCCCGGGCCTGTGGAAAATATGGCCCAGACTGCAGAATCCTCTATAAACGCATTCTATGGACACCTTCAGGAATGCATGGATCATGCGATCCCAAATAAAACCAAGGCCCAATCCTCGAAAGGCAGACGTCCTGTCTGGTGGACCCCAGCCATAAAAAAACTATACAATAGAAGGAGGAAGCTACTAAATGATAGAGCAAAATCCCAAAAAGGGAAGGCATCACTGATAAAATTGTCTAAGGCCAGCTTTGAGAGAAAATTACACAGGACACTAAGGATAATCACAAGGCTTTCTTTAGTTATGTTAGGAACCTGGGTGGTAATTCACAGATATGCTCAGAATTAGTCCAAAATGACAAAAGAAACACCGAACCCACAGACATTGCCAACATCCTAGCTGACAGGTTTAGCGCAAACTTCTCCCCCCACTCCACACCAAAAGGGCAAATATCTATCCCAGCAGAGTGCTGCACCCCTGACATCTCCGATACTCAGGTAAGAGCCGCCCTCTCCAAAGCAAAAAACACAGCATCAATGGGACCAGCCAGTGTCCTGGGCTGTGTCCTACATGAACTCCAAGAAGAGCTAAACCTAAACATAAAACTACTGTTCAGTCTCAGCCTTACTACAGGATATGTGCCCAAAGAGTGGCGTACAGCAACAGTGGTCCCTCTCCATAAAGGTGGTGCCTCAACAGATCCTGGAAACTATCACCCCATAAGCCTGACTAGCTTGGTCTGCAAAGCTATGGAAAGGATTATCATGGACCTCATAAATAAAGATATTGGGGACCTACAGACACTGGATCCTACCCAGTTCGGCTTTGCTAAGGGCAGATCCTGCCTCTTAAACCTGGTTGATTTCTTTGAAACAGTCACCAAGGCCATTGACGAGGGGAAGGTGGTCCACACAGCCTACCTGGACCTTGCAAAAGCCTTCAATACAATACCCCACTCAGGCATTATAGAGAAGCTCACCAGCTTAAATATAAACCCCTATGTCACTAGATGGATTACAAACTGGCTCAAGGACAGAACCCATATGGTTAGAATTGCTGGAGCCATGTCAGACTCCAAACCAGTTACAAGTGGTGTCCCACAAGGCTCAGCCCTGGGACCTCTCTTGTTCAGTATATATTTTTCGGAGGTACAGGCCAACACGGAAGGACTGTGGCTGACCAAGTTCGCAGATGACTGCAAACTGGCTGCCATAATCGACTCTCCAGCCAACACAAGCATCCTCCAAAAGGGCCTCATAGAAACAGACAACTGGTGCCAGAGCCATGGCCTCAAGCTAAATGCCAAAACGTGTATAGTCATCCCCTTTGACAAAAACAAAGTGCCCACAAATTACCACATAGGTGGTAATCCATTAAGTACAGAAGAAGTAATTAGGGACCTGGGGACCCAAGTTGATAGCAATCTCTCATTTGACAACCACATGGCCAAAGTGGTTAGAAAAACATTTTATATAGCCCACCTCATCATGAAGGGATTTACATCTAGATCAGGGGAGGTCATTGTACCACTTTACTCATCCCTCATCAGGCCCATAATTGAGTACAATGCCCCTGTTGGGATGTACCTTACCAGACACCTGCAGCAACTGGAAAGACCCCAAAAGTACCTCATCAAGAGGATCAAAGGGCTCAAACAGATGTCATATGCTGCCCGGTTAAAGAAACTCCAGCTCTACTCAGTGGCATACCACCTATTCAGAGGTGATCTGTGCCTGACGTATAAATCCATGTCCAACCCGGAATTAATGGACATGCTGCACCTCAGAATATCCAAATCCCATCAAGCTACGCGCTCGAGAGACTTGAACCTCAGCACTGAAATAAATAGGACATGCTGGAGGGACAGATTCATAACCCAAAGGCTCCCTTCACTCTGAAATAAAATCCCAGTCCAGGTTAGGCAGAGTCCCTCATTGACTCTCTTTAAGAGGAATTTTGATGAGTGGATGGGAGATCGTAGGTTTACCCCGGGTATCACTTCTGTGTCACTGTTAGACAGAGGCACAGTATACTAACCTCGAAAAAGGGCATAGCAAAATAAATTTAAAATGGGTGGCAAAAGCCAAACACATTCTGGCTAGGCTTATAAATTCCCTAGGGCAGATAGCCTAGTATGAACCTATGAACCTATGAATCTATGTACCTTGTTCCCCATTGGCCCTATGTACTGTTAATCACCATGGCAATCACAATACAATGGTAGCATGTGCAAAGGTCACTTGTCAGTCACCTCTATGGTACAGTTGTGGAATATGTGAGTCATGTGGCAATGTCACGGCTGCCACATGTGCACAGCAACCCTCTCCCCTACACATGGACGTACAACACATGTATGAGATGCAACCACATAGCCAAACTGGGGACTAAACACTCTGAACCCAGTACTGGCATAACCTGTCAGGTGGCATGAAATACTACAGTGACTACAATACCAGTCTGATGTAGACCTATACTGACAGCAATCCAAACACGTGAACACACTGGGCCATTCGTGGAGCCTCAGAATAGCATCCTGCCTGAGCAGCAGACACCTCTGCAGCTGGCACACAGGCATACGTTAAGCCAGAACACAGCACGTGCAACACATAGCACACAAATCATGTGTGCCAAACAGTCACAGCCTGTACGGCTAGACAACACACCTGCTACAGTTGTGTTAGGTACCTTTATTGTCCAGTACAGGCTGGACAAGGTGAAGGTCACAGTGATATGCCTGTGGGGCACTATGGTCCACCAGATAACACAAGCATACAGGTCAGTCAGAGGCATGGACACATATGACTCAGTCATTGTCCATGCCACTATGGCTCACCTGTGATGTACCTCCCTGGACTACATGATAGGGAACATGGAACGGCTCTCTGAGCATGTGGCACAGGCTGGTATGACCCTGACCTTGGTTGGCATCATACCCTCACCAGGAATGCTGACGTATTACTGAATGCTGATGAATTACTGTAGCTACAACACCCTAGCTGAAAGGTTCCTAGCATGTAGTCACTGCATTGCTATGGAACAACTTGTTACCACTCCCACAACAGGTGAAAACATGCAGCACCTGTTCATCAACAACATGTAAACTATATGCCCCAGATCAGATGTGTATCCCTCGCTGCTAGGATGATACCATATACATCTCACACTGTATATACACATACCACATGCAGCACCCACACAGAAGACCACAGTCATAATGTTATCCAGTGCAAATACCATGTATTCACATGTGGCAGGCGTCAGACATGGGAACTATTGAAGGTCACAGGTACATATGTGTATTTGGCACACACATGCATCATCTGTGTCCATTGCCATTACTGGTTTAATCGATGTCATGCATTATTGTGAACAACCCACACACATGGGCATTCTGTGTGACAAAAACACATGTGGCATGTGTGGAATTCAAAGCCATAACTAACTGTGCTATGACAGTAGTGAGAGACGCAGTAGCAGAGCATGCTATTTGCATTACTGGGAGATTTTCCCTCTTCCGCTGTACTTGTAGGGTGCTGACATCATCTCTGTGTAGAGATTGGAATATGCTGAAGCTGGTGTGTTGTACTGGTTGGCAAAAGGGTCAGTTCTTTCATACACCCAACCCCACCACACTTGCAGGATTCAAACCCCTACCTAACTATGTTATGACACTCGAGACGGACACATTAGCAGAGCACGCTATTCGCATTACTGGGAGGTTTTCCTTCTCCTGCTATACTTATAGGGTGCTGACATCATCAGTGTTTAGAAAGAGGAATGCGCATCCTGTCGTGTGTTCTTCTAGTTGCCAAAAGGGACATTTCCCTCACACAGAATTACACAAACACTAACCCCCCTCACCCAAACTTGCTATTTGCAGGATTCAAATTCCTACCTAACTATGTTATGACACTTGAGATGGACGCATTAGTGGAGCATGCTATTTGCATCACTGGGAGGTTTCCCTTCTCCTGCTGTACTTATAGAGTGCTGACATCATCAGTGTTTAGAAAGAGGAATGTGCATCCTGTCCTGTGTTCTCCTAGTTGCCAAAAGGGACATTTCCCTCACACAAAATTGCACACACACACTTGCAGGATTCAAACCCCTACTAAACTATGTTATGACACTCGAGACGGACGCATTAGCAGAGCGTGCTATTTGCATTACTGGGAGGTTTCCCTTTTCCTGCTGTACTTATAGGGTGCTGACATCATCAGTGTTTAGAAAGAGGAATGTGCATCCTGTAGTGTGTTCTCCTAGTTGCCAAAAAGGACATTTTCCTCACACAGAATTGCACACACACTAACCCCCCCTCATCCAAACACACACCCTTGCCATTTGCAGGATTCAAACCCCTACCTAATTATGTTATGACACTCGAGACAGATGCATGAACAGAGCGCGCTACTTGCATTACTGGGAGGTTTCCCTTCTCCTGCTGTACTTATAGGGTGCTGACATCATCAGTGTTTAGAAAGAGGAATGTGCATCCTGTCGTGTGTTCTCCTAGTTGCCAAAAAGGACATTTTCCTCACACAGAATTGCACACACACTAACCCCCCCCCCATCCACACACACTTGTAGGATTCAAACCCCTACTTAACTATGTTATGACACTCGAGACGGACGCATTAGCAGACCGTGCTATTCGCATTACTGGAAGGTTTCCCTTCTCCTGCTGTACTTATAGGGTGCTGACATCATCAGTGTTTAGAAAGAGGAATGTGCATCCTGTAGTGTGTTCTCCTAGTTGCCAAAAAGGACATTTTCCTCACACAGAATTGCACACACACTAACCCCCCTCACCCAAACACACACACTTGCAAGATTCAAACCTCTACCTAACTATGTTATGACACTCAAGACAAACGCATTAGCGGAGCGCGCTATTCATATTACTGGGAGGTTTCCCTTCTCCTGCTGTACTTATAGGGTGCTGACATCATCAGTGTTTACAAAGAGGAATGTGCATCCTGTACTGTGTTTTCCCAGTTGCCAAAAGGGACATTTCCCTCACACAGACTAGCACACACACCAACCCTGCTCACTCACACTGAGCATTTGCAGGATTCAAACCCCTACCTAACTATATTATGACACTTGAGGGAGACGCATTAGCAGAGCGCACTTTCCAAATTACTGGGCATCTGTTCTGCACCTGCAGTATTTATAGGGTGCAGACATCATTATTTCTACAGAGGTATGTACATCTAGTACTACCTGTCAGGTGGGGGATAGCATATATATGCATTTGCAGCCACCTACTTCAGGGTCAGATATGCACATCGCACTGGCAGGTCATGTTCTATACCATGCTTCGTGACCACAGGACCTGTAACACACAACACAACCAGTTCAGACCACCCCTCACACATCCAGGACACACACTTTGCTTCCCTGGGAACAGTGCCAAGATATGCAGGTGTTCACATACACCATTCCAGTTGTTAACGTCAAGTACAGGTATATTGTGTGTGGGAACTACTCTACAACATTACCCTACAGCCACTACAATTTGTGAGTCCATGTGCTATGGCAGAACCACTCACCACAGCCACAAGGGGGAATACATATTGCACCTGGCCATCTGAAACATGGGTACTCACTGTTCCACACCAGAGGTAGACCATCATTGTTGATATCTGACCATACCCACCTTTCCCTGGACATCCATATCCCATCCCCACCCCCAGGCAAGGTTGTAACTGCAAACAAAGTGTATTTATCAAAAGCAGACTTTACACTTGTGAAGATTGGGGTGGAAGACTTCAAAAGACCCATGCTGGGGGAGTATACAGGCCACTCTGCATAATCCTTGACAATTGCATTTTATGAGCATGTGGAAGGTTTGCATTGATCATGCTATCCCAAATATACCCATGACTGCTCCACAACAGGACACCTGTCAGGTGTACACCAGCCATATATGAGCTGTCCAACAGACAGAGTGAGCTAATACATTGCAGAGCAGTAGCCCACAGAGGGAGGACATCTCTGAACAGTACTGGCATGACACTTCAATCCCTCATAATCATCACGACAAAGTGTTGACAGTGAAATTGTCCAGACAATGCAGATAAGGCTCCCTCAGTCTGTTATTGATGCCCACTTACTGTTAGAGGTCCTCAGCAACCCTCTTCCAGCACACACCAACAACATGGATGTGGCTTAACAAATTCAACCCCTGGGATCTCCACTGTGTCCCTGCTTGACAGAGGCACAGCACACTAGCCTCACACGGTGCCTTATGTGACCTACTTTACAGTGGCACAGTAGCCTACTGTACTGGGGAGGCAGACGCCAAGCACACTCTGGCTAAGCTGTCATTCCATAGGGCAAACAGCCTAGTGTTGACCTCTACACCCATATGTTTAATTGTCAGATGCACAATTTTTGTTGCTGATAGACTGTTTGCAGGTCTTTATTGCCATAGCATTCCCTGTTTTTATGAACAACTTGTGTATCTGTGGAAGATGTTTGAATATGGGAGGGATCCACTATATCACGTATGTCTCTGTAGTCATTTAACTGTGTGCACTGGGCAGATTGCTGTAATGTGGTTGGTTCCTGGAATAACACGTACAAATACCAGATATGTGTGGCCAACTACTAAACTGAGATTTTGCCTAAGTGTGTGAGCATGCCCAGTTTAGGCTTCCCATGGCATGTTGTCTGACATATGTCTCATTTATCAAAGTGTGCGAGCATGCCCAGTGTGAGCTTTCCATATGTTGAACTCTGCAGCCCACCACATTTGTGGATGAGTGTGAACTTCAACAGTATCTCACGTTTATGGTTGTGTGTTGTGTGTCATGTTGTGTAGTTACTGTCCAACTTCTTTGTGTCTGAACACAACAGGGATTATACTCTGCCTGCAGGGTTTGCATGGGATACTTTGCATACAGTTGTCAGCATCCTTTCATACTGACCTAACACTGTAGTACCATATAGTGTACTGGTTCAGTACTTTCACTGTGGTGGACAGTATCCTGGGCTTTAGTCCTATCACTGCTTTACATTTTCATAGTGAGCACAACAGCCTGGTTAGGGGCCAGTTGTGCACATCTGACTATGTTGCAATATGTTCAGATATGAACTACTTAAACCAGGCTTGTCCAACATTGGTAGTGTATTCCACAACATAGGTGTACATTGGCAAACACTAGTGATGTGCCCTAGGCCATTTCTAATGCTAGTCGGAGAGTGTGTTTGTCCTTCAACACACATTGTAAGTGGAGTTTGCCATGACATATGTCATGGTTAGTATACTGTGCCTCCATCTACCTGTGACATAACAGTGATACCCAGGGTAAACCTACCATCTCCCATCCACTCATCAAGATTCCTCTTGAGGAGAGTCAATGAGTGACTCTCTGGCTCACCTGTACTGGGAGTTTACTCTTGAGTGGGGGTGGCTTCTGTGTTATGGATCATTCAGTACAGCTTGTCCTATGTATGTCAGTGCTGGGGTTCAGGTCTCTCATGTGCATAGCTCACTGCCATTCAGATTGTACAAGGTGCAGCATGTTCATTGATTCCAGCTTGGACATGGCTTTATACATCAGGCACAGCTTGCCTCTTTGTGGGCAGTATGGCAGTGTGTGTAGCTGCAGTTTGTTTAATCAGGCAACACATGGCATCTGTTCAAGCTCTTTGATACTCCTGGTGAGGTACTTTTGGGGACTTTACAGTTGATGGAGGTGTCTGCTGAGGTACATCCCACAGGGGCTATTGTAGTCAATTCTAATGCTGATGAAGGATGACTGCAGAGCCACAATGACCTCCCCTTATCTAGATCTGACAACCTTCATGATTAGGTGGGTATATGGTATGTTTCTGTAACCACTACAGCCACATGTTTGTCCAATGCAGGATATTTATCAACTTGTGTCCCCAGGTCTCTCATTACATGTTAAGTACTTAATGAGTTAACACCTATGTGGTAATTGGTGGGCACTTACTGTATATCCACAGGGGTGGACTATACACTTTTCTGCAATTAGCTTGCTGACATGGCTATGGCACCAGTTGTCTGTTTCTATGTGGCCCTTTTGTGGGATGCTTGTGTCAGCTGGAGGGTCAGATATGGTGGCCAGTTTGTAGTCCTCTGCAAACATGTTCAGACACAGTCCTTCCATGTTGGCCTGTACCTATGGGACATATATACCAAACGAGGGAGGTCCCAGGACCAAGCCTTGTGGGATGCCAGTTATATCTGGTTTGTAGTCTGACATGGCTGCAGCATGTCTGACCATGTCAGTTCTGTCCTTGGTCTGGTTTGCAACCCCTCTACTGACATAGGGTTTATATTTAAGCTGGTGAGCCTATCTATAATGAACATGTGGGGTATTGTATGGAAGCCTTTGCAAGGTCCAGCTACGCTGTGTGGACCACATTGCCCTCATCAATGACCTTAATGACTGTTTCAAATGAGTCAAACATGTTTAAGGGGCAGGATCTGCACTTAAGAAAGCCACACTGGGTAGGGTCCGGTGTCAGTAGGTCCCCAATATCTTTATGTCTGCGGTACATGCTGATCCTTTCCATAGCTGTGCAGACCAAGCTTGTCAGGATTCTGGGGTGGTAGTTTGCAGTATCCATTCAGGCAACACCTTTGTTGAGAAGGACCACTGTTGTTGTACACTGCTCTTTGGGTACATATCCTGTGGTAAGGCTGACATTGAGCAGTAGTGTGATTTGGCATTCCATTCTTCTTGGAGTCCATGTTGGACTCAGCCCAGGACACCATCTCATACCATTGCTGCTGTGTGTTTTGCTTTGTAGATGCTGGCTGTTACCTCAGCATCTGCAATGTCAGGGGGCCAGCAGTCTGCTGGGATAGATATTATGCATTCTGGTGGGGGGGGGGTTGCACTGCACCTGTCAGGATGTATGTTGGCAATATGTGTGTGTGTTTGGTATGTTGTTTGTAATATTTGAGTGATTCAGAGCATATCTGTGAATTCCCAACAAGGTTCCTACCATCATTTGAGAAAGCCTTGTGATTATCCTTAGTGTCCTGTACAATTTGTATCTTCATAGGTTCATAGGTTCATACTAGGCTATCCACCCTAGGGCATTTATAAGCCTAGCCAGAGTGTGTGTGGCTTTCGCCACCCCTTGCTATGTGAATATTATGGCCATTTATGATTTACTTTACTGTGCCTCTGTCTGGACGTGACACAGTGAAGACCCCCAGTGTGCATCTACGATCATCCATCCACTTGGCAAGATTCCTGTTGAAGAGTGTCAGTGAGGGGCTCTGCCTAACATGGAGTGGGATTCTGTTCCAGGGTGTAGGGAGCCTCTGGGTTATGTATATGTCCCTCCAGCACATTCTATTTCATTATGTGTTGAGGTTGACATGTCTCACTCTCACAGCTCCGATGGCTTTGGGTTTTCTGGGGTGGAGCATGTCCATTACTCCTGTGTTGGACATGGCCTTGTACAACAGGCATACAACGCCTCTGTGTAGGCAGTATGTGACTGCATTCAGCTGGGGTGTCTACAGCCAGGCAGCATATGACATATATTTGAGACCCTTTATCCTCTTGGTGAGGTACCTTTGAGGTCTTTCTAACTGCTGCAGGTGTCAGGTAAGGTACATCCCAAATGAGGCATTGTACTAGATTATGGGTCTGATAAGAGAACAGTATAGGGGCACAATGACCTCTGTTGACGTAGATGTGAATCCTTTCATGATACGGTGTCCAATATAGACAGTCTTCCTAGCCACATTGGCAATGTGAGTGTCACATTGTTATCCTTAGTGTCCTGTACAATTTGTATCTTCATAGGTTCATAGGTTCATACTAGGCTATCCACCCTAGGGCATTTATAAGCCTAGCCAGAGTGTGTGTGGCTTTCGTGTACTGTCCACTTGTGTCCCTAGGTCCCTGATTACTCCTTCCATACATAATGGTTTACCACCTATGTGGTAATTTGTGAGTACCTTGTTTGGTATTTGGTGGGACATTCATACTGTCCAGTGTCTTCAGGACAGCTGGGTGGGGTTCCTGTGTGTGAGAGTGTGGTCTGTAGCATGCTACAGACTGCACAGCAGTTTTGCCTATGGTTAGTTGCACATGGGTGGTCTCCGATGCTTCGTGCATTGTCAGTTAACTGGACATATGGGTGTCTGTGCTGAATATGGATACTCCCCCTCCTTTTATGTTTTGGTCCAGGTTTTGGGGCCATAACGCATGATATGAGGTATAACCTGGTAGTGCTGGTGTGCTGTCAGGAGGCTTGCAGCAGGTTTCTGTCACTGCACGGACATCGATGTTCTCCATACTGGGGAGGGCCTCGGGAGCATGCATATTGCGGTTTACACATCTGGCATTGGTCAGCATTACCCTTATGTTTCTTTCCACTTATGTTTTCTAGTGTGGTGGGTTAGTCTTTTCAGCCTTGCCTACGAAAGGCTCTATGGAGGTGGCAAAAGCCTTATCCAATATCCAGACGCCCAGGGGTAACAGGTGCAAGCCATCCCTGGAATAGCAGCGTGGCTTGTCAAGCATGACATCCCAAGCAGACAGACATTGGATCCCCTTGGAATGACACCAGTAATTGTGCCACTTGTTAAAGCTGATCATTCTGTGTTTGTACTGTGGCATCATTCTTGGTGAGGGTAGGATGCTGCAAACAGTCAGTGTCATACTGGCCTGGACTGCATAATTGGAGAGCTCATCTATGTCTCTTTTCATGTAGTCCTGGGAGGTACATCTCAGGTCATTCATGCCAGCATGGACAATGACTGCATCATATTTCTACTTGCTTTGGGGTGACCTGCATACTTGTGTTATGTGGCGTATTGTAGCAGCCTACAGGCAGCTTACTGTACCCTTTCCCTTGTTCAGTCTGGTGAGTGGGACAGCAGTGTGTCTGACTATGGAGTCACCTATTACAACTATATCAGGCATGTTGTTTCTCCTTCTGGCCTGTGACTGTTTGGCACACCAGCTTTGTGTACTATGTGTTGCATGTGCTATGTTTGGAGGTTGTGGTTGCTTGGGTGTCTGCTTTGGAGGCCTCTGTTGGTGTGGTGTGTTTGTAATTAGGGTCTCCGGGAATGTTTTTCTGTGTTTATGTCTTTGGTTTGCAGTTGTGATAGGTCTATGTGGAACTGGGTTTGTGGTGTGTGTGGTTACCTTCTCCTCTTGACTAGTTTTGACAGTACTGAGTTGAGGGAGCTCAGCCTCCGGTTTGGATAAATAGTTGCATCTCTCACATATATTTGCATTTCTTGGGGGGAGTTGAGGGTTGTCTGTGTACTTGGGGCAGGTGTAACATTGCCTCAAGATTCACAGATTCAACTTGTTGTAGCTGGCCTTAGTGGATTGTATGTGTGGACATATTTTATTGCCATACTACTGATCAGTGATTACTTCCCTTTTTATGTTTGCTCTATCATGTAGTAGCTTCCTCATTCTCTTGCATGGTTTGGTAATGGCTGGAGTCCACCATGCCAGATGCCTGCGTGTATGGCATTGTGTCTTGTTTTTATTTGGGATTACATAATCCAAACATTCCTGGCAGTGTTCATGGAATGCCTGTATAACAGGTTCTAAGGTGTGGCCCATATTTTGCACCTGCATAGGGCCTTTAATGGATTCCACATCAGTTTGGAGGAGTGCAACTTTTGCTTTACACATGTTTTTCACTGTGGTTTTCTGGCCAGGGACTGTGGTCAGGATGTGTATATCCAGTGTGATTACTCTATGGTCTGGTCTTACCAGTGAGGGATACACTTCTCATCTTGCCATCCAGTACCCATGTTGCTGATTATCACATCCAGTATGCTTACCCCTCTTGTGGGAGTGGTATGTTGTTCCTGGGCATTTTGGTTTATGGATTCTAGGAACTTTTGTCCTACAATGTTGTAGCTAGTATAATGCTCCCAGTCTATGTCTGGGTATTTTCAGTCACCCAATATAATGTGGTTTGGAGGGCTTGATATATTCATGTATTCCAACATAGGCCAGGTGCAGTTCCTGGTGTTAGGATGGTAGTCTGTAGCAGGCTATAAACTGGGAGGCAGTTTTAGCCACTGTTACTTGACCATGGCTAGTCCATGCTGCTTCTTGTTGTGGTACCAACATGGTGGTGTGGTTATCCTTGACAATTATTGCTAGTCACCCTCCTTTTGTAGCTTGTTCCATGTTTGAGGCTGTACAGCACAGTATGAGGTGTAACCTGGTAGTGTTAGGGTGCTGTTGTGAGCCTTGACCCAGTTTTCTGTTACAGGACAGATATCAACATTCTCCATACTGGGTGAGTTTAGATTGCATGCATCTTGCTGTTTAGACTTCTGGCATTGGGTAGCATTACATCTAGGTTCTTATCCCTTGTGATACCTATGGAGGTGGGTTTGTGTTTTGAGCTTTACCTATTCAGGGCACGCTGTGGGTAACAACAGCCTTTGCCAGTATCCATAAGGCCTGGACTGATAGGTGCATGCCACCCTAGCAGGTGGAGCATCATGTCATGCTCAGCATGTCATCCCAGGCTGGCACACATTGGATCCCCTTTGAATAACTGCAATACTTCAGCCAATTATTGCAAATTATCATCTCATCGTCATATTGTGGCATCATGCTTGGTGAGGGTAGGATGTTAGTCAGGGTCATCAAGTGTGCATATACTACATGGTGTTACATTGCTTAACACATGGCATTCATGCCTCAGGCGGTGCTGCAGGGATGCCTCTGTCGGATGCACATACTACACTCCCTGTACATGTTTGAGAGCAGGTTATGTCATTTTAGGCATCCCTGTTATTATATGTGTGAGTCAGAGAGGGGTATCATTCCCAGGGTTCCTACTGAGCCAGTGTATGTGCTATGCGTTGCCTCTTTGCCAAGGTCAGGGCATATTGGGCACGCCTCCTTCTGCCTACTGGGGCAGGCTCAGGTTGTTCCTCCTCCGAGTCACGCTCTGCCTGTGATGGCCTTGGCAATGGTGGGGGGCTGTTTGGCCCGGCCCTATGCTGGTCCTGCTGCAGCTGTTTTCGCAAGATCATACTATGTAGCATAGCACATACCATGACAATTTGGGTACATGTAGTTGGTGAGTACTGCAAGGCTCCACCAGATGTGTCCAGACACCAGAACCGTGACTTGAGCAGCCCAAACACATGCTCTATTACATTACGTGTTTGTGCATGTGCCTCATTATGGCGTTCCTGTTCAGGTGTGTGCGCGTTTCTGATGGGTGTCATCAGCCACGGCTCCAGTACATAACCTGCATCCCCCACTAGGTGTCCATGTGGGATGTCCCCATTGGCAAATGTCTGGTACAGCTGCGTCAAATGCCAGATATGGGAATCATGGTAGCTCCCAGGGCAGCCAGCACACATATTCATTATTATGCCCTGGGCATCACACATGACCTGGCAGTTGATGGAGGGAAAGCCCTTGCGGTTAATGTAGGCCCTACCCCGCTCACCGGCTGGTGCTTTGATGCATATGTGCGTGCAGTCTATTGCACCCACTACCTCAGGGTATTCTGCTATTTGCTGGAAGAGACGCATATTGCTAGCCAATACTTCACGGGCATTGGGGAAATATACATGATCACTGACATGTGCTGACACGGCATCCAGGAACTGGTGCAGTACCCTGGAGGCTGATGCCTGTGATATCCCCATCATATCACCAGTTGGTCTCTGGAAGGTACATATTGCTAGTATTCTTATGCCAACACATACCTTGGTTTCCGCTGGGGCGTGGCCTGCACAGCTCGACAATTTGCTGCAGGAGGTCTCTGTCCACTCTATAGCGCTCTACTATCTCCAGCTCATGTAACCCATGGTAGGTGACTCTGGGCCTGTACACTGTTCTCTGTCTCCTCACTGTGGGTTGTCTGGTACCATCTGCATTGTCACCACCCTCAGCAAGTAAAAATACTAGTTAAGAAATCCAACACTGCTGGAACAGGGGCTGTAAAAGGATCCAGGTTTCTCTGAGAGGCCCACATAGAGAAACATCTCCATTTACTGAGATAGACCTTCCTAGTGGAATATTTAAGAGAAGCCACTAGTATAGATTTTACAGGGGATGAAAGACCGGGAGTCCTGGCAATCAATGGAACTGAAGCAGCCAAGCTGTCAGCCTCAGACTGTCCAGATTGGGAAGGTAGGTACCCGAAGTATGAGAGATTAGATCCGGGCAGGGATCCAGAATCCATGGAGGCATTAGAAGATGAGACCAAAGGAAGGGAAACCAAACTTGACGAGGCCAGAATGGGGCAATGAGGATCACTTTGCACCCCAGTTGGCAAGCTTTCTGAATGAACTTCGGCGGAATGAGTGGTAACAGTGGGTAAGCATACAGTAGCACGGGGGGGCCAAACATGGACTAGAGTGTCTCTGGGGGCATCCCCTGGTGAGGAAATCAGAAGAACTCGCTGCACTTCGCGTTGGAAGGAGATGCGAAGAGATCGAAGCAAGGCTGTCCCCATGCAAGGAATATCTCCTATGCTACTGACTGTTTCAGAGACCACTCATACAGCATCAGAAAAGCCTGACTCAATCTGTCCGCTAAAATGTTGGAGTGTCTAGGGATGTGCGCTACAATCAGAAACCAACCGGTGGAAATCGCCCAATCCCACACTCTCATGGCCTCGCGACACAGAGGATAAGATCTGGTTCCCCCCTGCTTGTTGATATACCAGACAACCGACATGTTGTCTGACTGAATTGCAATCATACCCAGAGGAAGAACAGTGTGGAAGGCTTTCAACACTAAAAGCACTGCCCTCATCTCTAGAACATTTATGTGCAACTTGGTCTCTATCTGGGACCACATGCCTTGGACTGTCCTTCCCGAACAGTGTCCCCCCCATCTGAGTTGGGAGGCATCCGTGGTCACTTTGGCTTGGGCTGGAGATGACACGAAAGGGCATCCCGCTGCAATATCCGGTGAATGGAGCCACCAAAGGAGAGATGTCCTGGAGGTGTGACTGATCTTTATCGGAAAATCCATGGGCAGGTCTAGCCAAGACCATTGGACAGCTAGAGTCCATTGAAGGACCCCCATATGAAGGCGTGTGCAAGGGAGAATAGAGATTGAGGCAGACATGGAGCCCAGAGAACATCTCTCGCCTTTGGAAATTTGAGGTTCACAATTAGAGCGATGTGGTCCCTGAGGTGTAAGATCCTGTCTGGTGTTAAGAAAACTTTTAGCTGCAAAGTGTCTAGCCATGCCCCGATAAAGTCTAGAACTTGTACTGGTTGTAAAAGGGATTTGTGAACATTGACTGTAATCTCCAGCCGATCTGCCAAGAGAAGAAAGTAGTCTCGGGCCAGACACAGAAGATATTTGGTGGACGCAGTGAAGAGCAAGTCGTCCAGTTAAGGAAATACCTGAATTCCCTGAAGCCTCAGGTGAGCTGCTACTACTGCCATTACCTTGGTCAACACCCTGGGGGCTGTGGTGAAACCAAATGGTAGAGCTCTGAACTGGAAGTGACTGGCTCCCAGCCAGAAGTGAAGAAACCCCCTGGAGCTTCTGTGGACCTTGATATGGTAGTAAGCATCCTGGAGGTCTAATGAGCACATCCAGTCGCACTCTCGGAGGTAAGGTAGAATGGACTGCAGGGGCGTGGCAGAACTTCTGTTTGGTGACAGACAGGTTCAAGGTTGACAGGTCCAAAATGTGCCTGAGGTCCCCCGTCTTTTTTGACACTAAAAAGAACCTGGAGTAAACGCCTATTCCGGACTGTTTGAGGGGGACCGGTTTGATGGCTCGTTTGTGAAGCAGCTTTGAAACCTCTAGAGCTGCGGCCTCCCTGTGAGCGGGTGGAGCATTCAGGAGGTGTCTTGTAGCACTTGGCGGAGCAACAAATGGGATAGTGTAGCCTCTGGATATTATTTGTAGCACCCAACGATCTGCAGTTATGGACTCCCATGCCACTGGGTGTAATAACAATCTCCCCCCGACTGCCTCCAGAGCAGGACAGTTGGGCAACCCCTCAGAGCTGCTGAGTGGGCCTGTCAGACAAAGGTTCCCTAGACCCAAAGTTCCTGGAACCCCCTCTGCCTCTGGGTCGGCGTCAATCCTGTCCCCCTCTACCTCTCAGGGAAGAGTTGTCCTGAAACTCCCAGGAAAACTGAGATTTCTGGAACCACATCTTCTTTTGCCCTCTTTGGTTCCTAGAAAAGGATGGCTGAGGGTTAGAGAAGTGGATCCTGATGGCAGACAAAGTCTTCCCGTCATTCTCGCTCCGGACAAGAGTGTCACGTACTGTCTTACTGAATAGGAGGAACCATCGTAGGGAGCATTAGTAAATGATGCCTTGAAAGGATCCGCAAACTGACACAACCTGAGCCAGACGTGATGCCTCATGGCTACGCCTGTCCCAGCCAACCTAGCTGCTCCTTCCATGGCATGGGAAAGGAGAAGCATGGACGTGTTTGATACCGACTTCAGAGTCAACATTTTCGCGGAGAACAGTTGTTTGTTCTGCTGCGATAAGGACTCTGGGGGAGAGTCAGCGAATTCCGAGACAAGGTCTCACTGAAGCCATATCACATGTGCCAAATAGTTCAGCGCATGTATGGAAACGGTCGGTGACAAATGTGCTTCCCAAACCTATCCACCGACCTGGACTCCTTGTCCGGAGGGTGGATTGAGGAACTCTCTTGCGCCATTTCCTTCTTGGTGCCTGCTGCGACCACCATAGCATCAATGGGGGCTCCTTTAGACCAAGGTTGTCTGTCAGTGGGAGGAGAAAGAATCTTGTCAGGGCATTTGGGGATAGGCTCTACGGTGTCAGGCTCCTTCCATACCTGTGTGGTGATAAGGCCCATCAAGGGGTCCACTGGCAGGGACACCCAGAAAGTAGATGGGCCCATGCCAAAGGCCTCCAGGAACACTGACTCATCTGTAGAAGGTTTTGGGGCTGACCAACCTCCCCTCTGGTGGAGGATCTCCATGATGTCTCCGAAGGAGACATCTTCGGGAGGTGACTTGGGGGAACCTTCTCCTTCATCTAAATCTGTGTCCATAGTGAGGGACTCAGGGGAGTCCAAGTGCCTCTTTTTGCACTGGCGCTTACAGGGGACCTCTTCAGTGGGACTCTCAGAAGAGGACTCGTGTGCAGTGGGGGGTTCCTCAAGGGGAATAACCTGGGGCTCCTTTGGCATGGGCTGTCCCTGAGACAGGACAAAGGGAGTCATCGCCAAATCCAGTGGAGTCTGGGTGGAATCCAAGGAGATGGGCTGAGGTCTCAATCTCTGGGAGAGAACACTCTCCACCACTTTAAACACCAAAGGAGAGTGTACCTCCTTGGCACCCAGCAAGGAAGAAGCTTTCCCCGGGTCCAAAGCAAGGATTGGAGCTGAAGCGAGGGTAGCCTGATGTCCAAGGGAATGGTTCGGATCTGAAAAGGTTGGAGCCGAAGATGGATCCATTCCCTCGGGTCTGACTCCCTGTCCACGCCTCCGAGACTCGCTCAGATCCAAACTGGCCAGATCTGAGGAACTCAAGGTAACAGCCGGAGTCGAGGTAGGAGGAACTGTCGGCATCGAGTTACCAGCTCTAAAGAGTCTCGGATCTAAAAACCCCGAAGCAGCTGCACGGATTGGGGAAGGAGAGATGGGGTGGAAAAAAGGCATGGAGGTCCCCCCTCCTGAACGAGAGGGGTCTGGCAAGACTCCCATCTGTATTTGGGTCTGAATGAATCTCCACATCATCCTGTCCATGTCCAAGTCTGATAGGCTCTGAGTTGATCGCAAAGAGGCGACCAACTCGGATCTGGCTGGTCTGCACAGCAAGAGTGAGGAAGGCCTCGGATCAGAAGATTCCATCGGCTCTGGTGAGAAACAGGGTGAGCAGAGCCTTGGAGAAGCTAGCCTCAAAGTTTTGGATGGTGGACTAGGGAAAGGTTCCCTATCCGGAGACCTCTTGCGAGGTCTATCCTTCTTCCTCTCTTTATCTTCCTTGCGCCTTTCTCTGTTCTTTTCTTTTTCTCTGTCTTTTGCTTTTTCTTTTTCCTTGTCTTTATCTTCCCCAACACCAGAATGAGTGGGAGTTTGAGTCCCTGTCTGAGTGGGTGGTTGGGCGGGAGTACCAGAGACCGAGGCCATGGCAGAATCCAGCATGGAGGCAGGGAGAAGACCCTTGGCAACCACTTTGGCCTTCCTATCCCTGAAGGCCCTCGGGTTGAAGCCTGCACAGATTGTACACTGGGTTGATAAATGGGGCACTCCCAAACACATTACACACAGACTGTGACCATCAGCCGGTGAAAGCTTATGGCCACACTCTGTGCATTTTTTGAAAACTGACTTAGGCTGATCAGCCTTAGTCTAAAAACTAATCGCCACTCCCAAAGAGAACACAACACATTAGCACACACTGAAGGAAGTGGGGTTAGAAACTACTCACAGAAAGAAAAGTTTTTTTTTTTGAAGCTATAACCGATGAACAGTGTACACTAAAAGGGGGAGGGAGGGAAAACTAACAACCACTTACACACAAAATAGAAATAACTAACTTACTTAACCCTGAAGCTCAAAGCAAAGGAGACCACAATGCTCACTATGGTGTGGCAAACGAGATCTGAGGGAAGATAGGAGATGGTGGTGTATTATGGGTAGGGGGAGGAGCTTGGAGCTCGGAGCAGATGCTAGAAAATAAGTTGCCGGCTCGGATCCGATATGGATTCAAATACCCACAGATTGCAGATAAAATGAAGTTAGCTACTTTAGATGAAACATTTTTACTCAGTAGTCAGTTTGATATTATGGGAAGTGTTCTCATGTGATTAACTTTGTAACTGTTTCCCATTTATTATTAGATGTGCCTTTTATTTGTTAATGAATGACACAGTATATAACATGTGTGTAACTCTGAATTAAATTAGTTCTGAAGAAGTTCTGGTTTGAACGAAAGCGCTCAACTAATTACAATTATTAAAACAAAATGTTTTTTCTTACTCGCTGGGTGCTGTGGTGATTTTGTGAAGTGATATTCTCAGAGGCAGCATATTTTATTTTTCTACATACTAAATGATACTGTTTATAAATGGCATATGTACCACCCAGATAACAATCCAGTGTTCAGCAGCTTGCATTGTAATCATTTTTGTAGCCTTCATGGAGAAAAAAACAAACAAACAAATGGCACATAGGATTACTGTAAGCTACTTTATGTTGTATAAAGTGTTAAGCAGGGCACTATTACTTTTATTCAGTCTTTTAATCAGGTTTGTCCCACTAGGCCTATTGACAGTTTTCAGAGACAACATAGTGTCTATACAGACTGTGCAACTCTGACTATGCTTTTTACCCTTAAATTTATGGTTGCTCCTTCATGATTTACTGATATTTTAATGAGGTAAAAGCTGTTTAAGAAGCCATAAATTTCGAATTTTCTGAACTAGGAATACAGAAAGCATTTCTTATCACTAACCTTATGAAGTGTTAGTGTTGAAAACCTATTTTTTCCCTCCAGGTGACCATAAGCTGCTTGGCTGGGTCAGGCATTTTATGTTGGGAAATCTACCAGAAAATTGAAAGAAAGAATAACTGAGCAACATTCAGAAATAAGGAGAAATACTGGCACTAGTTTCCTGGCTAAGCAGATTAGTACATATGGAAATGCACATAAATTCTCTTTTAGTTTGATAGATAGAGTGTATAAGGATATACGAGGGGGAGACTTGAACAATAAGCTTAAGATGAAGGAATATCAATGGATAATACGCCTTTGTGCGTATTTATTACCAGGTCTAAATCAGACTGTTTCTTTAAAACCTGTATTAAGATATAAACAAATGTGTTTGAAATAGAGATTTGTGCTTTTAAAATTACTGTTCTTAACTAAGATTGATTGTTTAATTGAATAATTAACAGTTATGTGATTTTTGATAGTATAACTATGGCTAGTATGTGTTAGTATTTTATACACCGATGAAGGGTTTGTTTAACCTGAAAGTTCTGTTTTATTAAACACTTGTTTAATGTCAGCATTGCTTGGTTTGTTTCATACTGCATGATGTGAGTTAGTGCCAGCTATGCCAGACAGAAGTAGGACAGTGGATGTGTAACATATGCCAGCATAGCAGGATGGAGTTTTATAAAGAATTATATGTCATTTGTATATCAAACTGATTTGTAAAGGTGCTTGTGTTGAAAATATATTTGTAAAGCTGTTTGTGTTAAAAATGTAACAACAGAGCGTCCTGCTGGATAGAAAATAAATACACCCGTATGTCAGACAGTATTGTAACTGTTGAATATATTGTAATAGAGAACACTGGAAGAGAAGAGGTTAATCTCAGTGCAGCTAACTTTGAAAAATAGTATGAAATTAAATTACTTGGTTTAGGCCATAAGGATTGTATCTTATAGTTCTGATTGCAGCCAGAGATAAAATGTCTGTGAAAACCAGGACTAGGAATCCTACTGTATTGTCCTTATGGGTGAACTAATTGCTACCCTGGAAGGCTGGAAGTTTTTGAAATGGTTTTATAGCTTCCAGATACTATAATACATCTTTGCAAAGCTCTATGTGTGTGTATGGTGACACATATGTGCAAGATTCTGGTTCAGTTTCTAGTAAAGGGGGTAGTGTGGGAACCAGAAGTCAGATGACCAGATGTATGTGATGTCATGCTGTAATCCATCATTGAAGTGATATTTTAATACTAGATGAGACAGAAGTCTCAGGGCAGTCTGTTTTTGAAACCTGACAAAGAAGGATCACTCACCCACTTCATCTTGCCTTGCCCTAGTAAATGAACTAGGGGACAGTAATTCTTTAGATCAGTCAAGAAAATATAGTGAGATTAGTTAAGTATTGTTTTCCTATAGCTACGTAAACCTTTCCATCTGTGTTATTTTTAATATTTCCTGTGATTGAAACTCTGGTATCTATTGTAAATAGATAGTATGTTCATGTTCTTTTATTATTTATTATTAAATATATTTAAACTTTTTCATCGTGGCTGGTCTTTTGGAGAATATTTTAACCTTTGAAAGTACTTATATTTATTTGGTGACACCATGGCCGCTTCTGAAAGCTTTGCTGCATTTGTCAAGCACTACTATTTGTATTAGTATTAATTTTACTCAGTATAATTGGGTACCCTTGTAAGAGCCTTAGAGTAGCTGGCTTTGGAGTGTTCAAATTCAAATTAAACTTTATTGTCATTTAGACTCCACAACAAGTGCAACTGAATGAAATTGTGTTACGCCAGGCTATGTGTGCAAATATCTAACATGTACAACAATTCATATTACTACATTTAGACATTCCTACTACATAATATTTACTGTTTTAGATATTAACAGACATTTACTAAGCTAGAGAGACACGGTATTTATTGCACAGAATTCCACCTCTGCTTCTTATTGCACAGGATTCTATTAACACTAGTCTAAGGAACATTGCACAAAATTTCACAGCTGTTGAATGAAAGCACTTACAAGTTATTTATTTTGAGTACTAATAAAGTGGTTTAGTTTTATATTTACTTTTCCCTTTTGCCATTTTATTTTTTTATTTTTAAACTTGATTATATGATTGGAGCTGTACTTGGCAGTGTAGTCGTACATTAGCAGAGTGAATAGCAGAGGACTCAGAACACAGGTTTGAGGTACACCAGTGCACAAGGTGATAGTATCTGAGGTGTTTTTTTCCTGCACATACTTTTGTGGCCTTTTAGAAAGGAAGTCCAGAATCCAAATGCACATTGGAGTGCTGACACCTAGTTTAGTTAGCTTCTCAGTCACTTGCTGAGGTATGACTGTGTTGAATGATGAACTGAAATCAAGAATAACATTTGCACATAGCTGTTGTTGTTCTACTTTATAGTCTGGGCAGAGGGGGGCATGGCTGGAAAATCTGTGCCAGCCTTTCCCAAGTGTGTGTGTGTGTGTGTGTGTGTGTGTGTGTGTGTGTGTGTGTGTGTGTGTGTGTGTGTGTGTGTGTGTGTGTCAGCTACTTGGAGCAGAGACACAGAGCACTCATTTCACAGTTTCACAGAGTGGGTGGTGGAGGACTTGTCTTGGAACAATCAGCTGAGGACTCAACTGTACAGCTGTGGTCAGTGTGGAGTCTTATTTGGGGGTCTATATCAGTTCCACAAAAATCCATTTCAGCGAATACCAAAAGAGCAACATGTATTATTCGAACCACGAATAGACCGAACGTACTAAACCGCAAAATTTAAAACATCAAACGGTCATAGTTGGCCAACCCCACCACCCACTATATTCTATCTACCCAAACAAAATAAATAAACCGCATACATAAACTAACCAAACCCTTCTCCTAACCCTAAAGTAAAGCTCCAAAACCCAACTTCTACCCCTACACTAAACCCCACATACACAACTATCTATGCACTATCCTTAACCCCTCCCTAACCCTAAGGTCCGTAACTACCGCACACTTCCCCTAAGGATATATACCCAAACAAAATAAATAATACACATAAATAAATTTAACAAAACACTACTTCTAACACTACACTAAACCCCACATACACAGCTATCTATGCACTATCCTTAACCCCTCCCTAACCCTAAGGTCCGTAACTACCGCACACTTCCCCTATGGAGATATACCCTAGCAAAATAAATAATACACATAAATACATTTAACAAAATCCTACTTCTAACATTACACTAAATCTTACATGCATTACCTATCTATATACTTACCTTAACCCGCACCCTACCTTAAGGTCCATAACTATCATACACTTACCTTACAGAGCTATACCACAGATGAGCCAACCAAAACACTTCGACATTTTGGATTTCACTGTTTTGGATGTTCAGTGTTTACATAGTTCGCACAATATGTGTCGATCATTTTGTATTCACGGAAATAGCATTTCGATCGTCTGATAGGGACCCCTTATTTGGGGAATGGTGACAGAGAGAGAGAGAAACCCAACCCTCCAGGATGAGTGTGTTCCCTGTGTGCTCTTAAGGAAAAATGTGATTTGTGCAGACAGCTGCATCTGAAAATACTGTGTGTATCTATTTTTGTTCCAAGTGAATGTTCCTCACCAGTGTCAGTGGTGAGAACTGAGGCTCCCTGAGGCTCCTTGATTACTAGCCCAGAGTAGGGGTGTCACATGGACTATAAAGGTATTTTTCTGTGAAGCTTACAGAGTTAAAGAGCGTAGCCTGACAGCCTTAAGACAAGTCCAGCTAGCACTAGATTTACAGCCATAAATATCCATCCATTCCATCTTATAAGCACTTATCCAGATCGGCGTCATTGTGGTAACATGCAGAGAAGTGCAGATCAGACTTCCCTATCCCAGCTACAGTCTCCAGTTTACACTGGGAGGTGCAGTAGTATTCCCAGACCAGCTGAGAGATAAAACCTCTCCAGCATGTAATGTCTCTGCATTTTGGCCTCTTTTCAGTGGGCTCTGATGGGAATCACTGAGAAAGATTCCTTATTAGATTTCTTAAACATCTTAACTGGCTCATCAAAATTCTCTCCAATGGCCAAGCAACTCTTTCTGCCCTGAACAGTGAGCCCTACAGCTCTTCAGAGGAATTTCCTTTCCACTGTTTTTATCTGTGATCTCATTAGGTATTGGCATAATGGTTAAGGTTTTTATCGTGCATTCACAAGGTACAGGGTTTGATTATCATCTTTTTGGGGGGAGCTGGCATAATGGTTGAGGTATTAACTACTCAGTCACAAGGTGCAGGTTTTGATTCTGGCCTCTGGTCATTGGCTAGGCTTGTAATTGTTTGTAGACTGATTGCCTAGTACTTACCTATGAAGAAGCAAATCACTATCCAAAGTTCATGGCTATAGATGAGGATGGGGACATATACCAACTAGTAACTTGAAAACTCTGTCCTAGAACTCAAGTCCTGCTTCACCACCATAGTCCAGTACAAAGCCTAAAGTAATGTCACAGAGACACCCATCTGTTCCTTAGTCCCCTGATCCCTTTAACCTTCTCATGAACAAGACCCTAAGATATTTGAACACCTGCTCTTCCCCATCATCTTCAGAGACCAATTCACTTTATTTCAGGACAGAAACACGGTCCCTGATTTAGAAGTGATACTTTTCACACTCAGTAGTGAACTGCTCCAGTACACATTAGAGATCAGAGTCATTTCATTAAAGAGGACAACATCATCTGCAAACAACAGAGGTATAACTCTCACTTCCCCAAAATGGATGTTCTCAAAACCTCAGCTGTACCTTGATATCATGTCCATGAAAATTATGACCAGGAAGGGAGAAATGCCAACCCTTTGAGAAGTCCCATACCCACTGTGAATGCATCTGAATTAACATTGACAATGTAGACACAACTCTCAGTCTACACATACATGGACCAAATGATATGTAACAACAGTCATGGAACCTCACACTGTTGTTGTGCTTCCTGTAAGGCAGTGTGTGCCACTCAGTCATATGTCCTCATTACTAATACAGGAGTGGGCAGGGTAATGGCAGCTCTCCATTAGTCGAGTATTTGGTAGGCTCATGTTTGTGTTGGACGTCTTGTTTGAGTATAGGGGTGAGTCACACAGCACACTTTGTTTCTCACATTTGTCAGTGTAGGCAACATATTGACTGACTCCTGCACTATACTGATATGTACAACAAAAGCGCATGCCTGCCCAAAACCTTGACCAGTGAAGAACTGCAGTTACCCTGCTGGCCCTCATATTAGCATATATGTATTTACACATTAACCCCACAGCATTTTTTCACCATGACTGGATCACTTCTAGCACTGTCTTCCAGTCCCCTCTACTAATATCTGACTTTTTACTTTGAATTTATGAACCTATTTATACTAGAGCATAATCCCAAACTGAATTGTATGACGTGAAAAAAAGAGCTCATCAAATAAGGCTTGGTTGAAGACATTTGACATCTCTGCATTTTTTCTGTGTTTTATTTTATTTTGTTATGGCTACAAGTATTTTGTTTAGGTGTTCTAGATAAGAAGGATTAGAAGATTCAGCTCAAGTCTCTGTATAAAAAGGGGCAGCAAAAAGTCCCACATCTCTAGCCACACACACACACACAAAGCTTTACTGTTAGAATTATAAGGCACCATTAACTCTTTCTATTTATTTGGAATTAGAGCTGCATCACACACTTTCTGGCCAAACCCATACTGATTAAGAAGGTTCAACTTAAGCAGATCTTTGCTGTGGATATGCATGTGAAATCTCCGGATCAGGGATGATCTCTGTCTTACTCAATACGTACTTTTCAGAGAAGGCCTCAGGACATAAATATTATCTATATAATTTATATTGCAGACTGCTTTTCTTTTCAGTATGTCAACTATATCAAGTATGAGATAAAAACTCCTTATTTAAATGTTTGATGTTTCCCATTACAAGAGATTCCCCTTCTGCATACTGTAATCCAGGTCTAATGGTTTCTGCATTGTTTGCAGATCTGACATTTAGTGACTGCAGAATTTCTGGAGTATTTCTGGTTCAGTCTGGAAAAAATTACAGCTTCAACTACTCTGAAGCAAAAGATACCTGTCACTTCCTGGGCACAGTTCTTGCAAGTAAATTACAACTAGAAAAAGCTAACAGCAATGGCTTTGAAACCTGCAGGTAAGATGATGTGATTAGAAATGCTGTTGTCCTCATTTACATTTCACTAATATTTTAATATATATTTTAAATATTTGTAACATTATCTTGTAGGTATGGCTGGGTGTCAGATAAGGTAACTATCATCTCTCGAGTCAGACCAAACTCCAGATGTGGTCAAAATAAAACAGGAGTAATGGTCTGGTATAACTCTCCTAAAACAAAGTTCGATGCATTTTGTTTCAACACTACAGGTGAGATCATTTTGGTATAAGAATTTTAAAATGTTATCCCAAAAAAAAAAATCTCTTGTCAAATACCATAGAAAGTGAATGTTTTTCTCATCCTCATCATTTTATGAATTCCTATTTAATTCTTCATGGTATTATCATTCACATTTTCTGTTATCTCACTTTTATATATTTTTCTCATCCATAGACACTTACCCCAGTCAACTACATTTAATCAACACCCACAATCATGTGTTGTGGTGATGTCAGCTCTCTCCAGCCTACCTTCATTCCTGTCAGTCCATATGTCTGGCTTATCTTCTCAAGTGGAACAAGTCTCTTGGGGAATTACCCCAATGTAGAGTTCATACTATTACTCAACCAACAGGAACATGGGTAGTCCTTGTTGTTGTGTCACCCTTCATCTTTGCTGGGGCTGTGAGTTATTAGTCACCCTTATGCCGAGGCTTTCAGGTACACAAGGAGGCCGAAGTGCATCTGCTGGCATGGACTATTGCTCTCATCCATCTATATGCACAGGCTGGACTATGGGCATGTCTTATCAACCTGCTCCCCTAGTCAGAATCTAAACTGCAATGGTACTGGGGCATTAATCAATTCCAGGACACCTTTATCCTCTATATCAGAGAGCTGCTTACATTTAATATTTGTCAACATCATCTTTCTTTTCTAAAAAATAAGAGGTTACCTTTAATACTTAGATATACATTTTCAGCATATAGTTATTCTCTAAAGAATATATCATATGTACAGAATATGAGCTTGTATTTTAAAACCTTTTCTAATGCATTCTGAACTGCAACAAATACGTAGATGACCATGTCTGCAAGGGCTGAAAACTGAAAACTGTACTGGGTCTAGATAGAATGCACACCAATGTTTTTCTGTCGCTAATAATCTGCAACATGTATTTAGAAAAGCTACTTGTCATTTGTTTCACACAGCTAAGCAATTTTGCAAAATAATAACTTATTTGAGTAACCCAGCATTCAGAGAAAAATTGCAAGGCATATTGCTTTTCTACTCTTTGTGGTCTTCTTATATTTATGCAAAACAATGTTGCTGAAAGAGCCTTATTAGGTATTTCCCCCATGTTGAAGTTTGTTTTGATGATACTTATAAACAAGGGAAAAAAACAGATTCTAATCTAATTATAGTCAAAACTATTATTACAAACTCATGTGTTTAACATTATGCTAGTGAAAATACAATAGGATGGTGCTTTATGACCCACTTTTCATTTACTTGTATCATAAAAACATGACAGGGAGCAATCATTCTTCAGGGTATTATATACTTTTATTTTTTTAAATTTAGATGTGAAATGAAAAATTCCTTCAAAAATCATTTATGATGCCAGCAGTGTATTATATTTAATTAATCATGATTTTGTCTTTCAAGTTTTAAGACAGCACCAGTTTCCTGATGAACATATATTCATTCATTAATTAATTATCTGACACACACACACACACACACACACACACACACACACACACACACACACACACACACACACACACACACACATCTTTGAGATGTTGGTTGAAACTGGGGTACCTATTAGAAATCCACATGGAGACATAAACCGTGGGCATATCCACAAATAATGCAGCCCAGCTGAGAACCAAACTAGACAAGCAAGCACTGTAAAAGCAGTAATGATAACTGCTGTACCAGTGTACTATCCCAGTACATTGAATTGGTGTACAATTGATAAAGGGATTCTCAAATAACTATTTCAGTAAATAGTTACAATCTCTTTCTTTCTTGCTCTCTCTCTCGTTAGCCTTACTCCTGTACCCCTGGAGTTAGACAGGGCTATCCTCTATCAAGTTATTTAGACTGTGGTTGATATATTTATATCATACAGTAGTCCAGGTTTGAGTCCCAGAGCATCCAACTGTTTACTGTGTGATTCTTAACAAGTCATTCAATGAGACAGTGCTCTTGGACTGAGCCTGAAATGGCCCCTTGTGATCAAGAGCGCTACTCCACTAAACAGATGCATTTTAGTAACCATTAGCCATCTTCTTTATTCATTATAAAAATAATGGAGGGAGTAAACATAGTTTGATAAGGTATTCAAATTATTTATTAGTTTTCATATTAAATTTATGTATGGGAAAGTTAGAAATTCATGTTTTCAGCAGATTGAAGCAATTGGTGGACTAAACCTTAATGCATAGAAACCATCATACTGGATTTTCAAAACTACCAAATCTATTTGACCTGTGTCAGGAACTGAAAAGTAGCATTTTTTTCAGGAACTGCCACTGTTGTATGACTATTCTCTAAAACAAAGATTTGCAAACTTGCATCATTTTTTTGTTTTTATTTTTCTACCATTTGTTTTACTTTTACTTTAAAGTAGCTTTTCTTCTTTGGAATTTTAAAAGTTCTAGTTTAGAGCAGGAAGCAAATATTTGATCTGATGTCCTTTTCATTCTTCCTCAACAAATGGGTTACAGATCCAATCCTTGGATCTGACTTGGCACATACAACAGATGTTGGATCCAACTCTTGTGTAGTTCCCTTCTCAAGGCATGGATCGGGTCAGAGTCATGATCTACCAGTTATGGAACATATGAAGGTTGTGAAAAGGGTCTTTTCTCATTCTAGAGATCTGGTCTCTCATCCTCCCCCAGATCCTACCTTTATTCCTTCTTTTTTGGGAGCTATGATTCCATCAGACATATTCCATGGGGGCAGCCAGTTCCACCTAGCTTCCAGTCAGTTCCCATGGGAGAATTTCCCCTCTCTTCTGACACCTCCCCAGAACATCTCCCTGAGGAGGTCCACCGGTAAAGAACATGCAAGAGGAGGCACATAGATTCCCCTTTGGAATCTCTCACTGAAGATACTGATTTCAAGGAAGGGGAAGGATCCTCCAGATCACCACCAATGATGTCTCATTTAGAGACATTTTAGAGATCCCTAAGCAGAAAGGTTGTTGGTCCACTGACAATCTTTTACCAAAGGAGTCAGTATTTCTAAATGTTTTTGGTGCTATCTAATCTATGTCTTGGGTGACTCCCACGGCTTATGAGCTCATTGACCTAGTCTCTCACCAGGCATGGAAGGAGCCAGATTCTGTTTAACCTATCCATGTTACCCGGACAAGTTTTTAGCCCCACCAAAGGATAAACCCTACTGGAGCAAAGGACTCCCTGTCTATGCAATGTTTGTGGCAGCAGCCACCAAAAAGAAGCTAGAAGAGCAGAGTTCCTCTGTCCACCCGCTAACAGAGTCTAGGGAGCTGGACAGATTTGGAAAGCATATATTTGCTTCAGTGACCTTTGCCCTGAGTTCCCTGAACTACTTGATATATTCTACAAGAATACAGACAGATTTCACAAAAGAACTATCAAACTCTGTCTCAAAGTCCATGTCTGCAGATGATTTCAAAAGATCATTTTCTCAGCTGGCCACACTTTTGTCAGTTCCCAATGCATCCATGAGGTTAATCTCTCATGCAGCAGAAGGTGCCTCACAGGCATCCAGTTCAGTCATTGCCATAAGAAGACATGCCTTGATGCAGCTATGTGACTTTGCAGAGTCTTTCAAGTCTTCTTTTATCAATGCCCCCATTGATGGAAAATCTTTGTATGACCCTTCTGTGAAAGCAACACTTAGCCACAGTAAACAAGAAGGAACATAGAAATTAATTTTTCTTCCATTCAACAAACTTTTTCAAGGAATCAGAGAGGTGGCAGGAAAATGTAATTACACAAATCCCAGGGACCTTTCCAGGACTCACACAGAGACAACTGTTTTACAGGCAGAGGAAGGAGTTTGAAAGGAAGACACCACCCTCAAGGCTTAGGAGGCTCATAAAATTATGGTTCCTGATATTCTTTCAGCGCTCCTGAAGTGCTACCCAACTGCTCACCTCTGGAGGCAGTCTAGGGACTTTTGTCCTGGCACCCAGAAGCCTGGGCTGCTATAAAAAATATTTGTGTGCTACAAATTATATCCAGAGATTACTCCAAACCCTTTTCCCAGATTCCAATTTCCAAAAGAAAGAAGCTACCCAACATTCCACCCAGTCAGAGGGAAGCTGCAGCAAAAAAAATCAAAAGCTGCCAGATAAAAGAGTCAATTAGGAGGTCCCACCAAACCAAACAGGAGTCAGAACTTACTCACATTTCTTCATTTCCTTTCACTCCAAAAAAGACAAGCAAACTAAGACCAGTTCTGGATCTAAGCTAATTAAATGAATTTGTAAAGAAATCAAAGTTCAAAATGGTTACAGTTCAATCCATTCTGCTGTTTGTATGCAAGAAAGATTGTATGTACTCCATAGATCTTAAGGACATGTACTATCACATCAAAATAGACAGGCACTCCTGGAGACACTTATGCTTTCAGCTGGGAGCCAGTCACTACCAGTTCAGAGCTCTGCCCTTTGGAATCACCACAGCCACCAGGGCAGGGTGTTTACCTACTTTATGGTAGTGATGGCAGCTCATTTGAGACTAAAAGGATTCTGAATGTTTCCATATCCAGATGAATGGCTCCTCAACACCCCAACCATGCATCTCCTAGAGCAGTCCATGAACTATTTGCTCCAGATTTGTCAGTCACTAGGTATAACAGTCAATTTTACCAAATCAAATCCAACCTCAATACAGAGCCTGGAGTTTATTGGTGCACATCTGAACACAACAACTCAGATTGTTTCCTTACCTTTTCACTGTATATGTACATTCAAATCTCAGGTTCATCAAATTCTATTTCATCCTGCTCCTCCTGCCAGACTAATTCTTCAAGCTTTAGGTTCCATGGCAATGGTAATAGTTCTAGTCCCTTTAGCTTGCTACTTTATGTGTGTCCTTCAATGGACTGAGTTGTTCAATGACCTTTTTGTTCAACAACCCCTATTGTTTCCAGTCAAACTTACTCAAATATGCAAACACTATATTCACTGGTAGATGCAGTCTGATGATATTTATCTAGGTCAGTCTTTTGTTCCTCCTCCCCTGTGGCCACAGTGACTATGGACACCTCTCAATTAGGATTGGGGGGGGGTATTGCTTGGGAAGGACAGTCCAAGGCATGTGGTCCCCCCCAACAGACAAATTCACATATCAACATTCTGGAGATGAGAGCAGTGTTTTTAGTACTGCAGGCATTTCAAGATGCTCTTTCTCTAGGAATCATTGCAATTCAAACCAACAACATGTCTGTGGCCTGTTACATCAACAAGCAAGGGGGGAACCTGATCTTAACCCATCTGCTGAGAAGCTATGAGAGCATGGCAATGGGTGATCTCCAACCACATTCTAGTAGGAACACACATTCTGGGGAAATCCAAAGTACTAGTGGACAGACAGCTGGTCCACTCTGATGCCGCATGACTGGTCTTTCAATCAATCAGTGTCAGAGAAAATTTTCTGTCATTGAGGCCACCCTTGCTGTGATCTCTTTGCATCTTCCCACAACCAGTAAAGCAGGCATTTTGCTCTGTTTCCCCCTCCGGAGGAGTCACAAAGGGATGCTTTAGTCCATGTTTGGCCATCCGGTCTCCTTTACGCCTATCCCCCAGTACCTCATCCCAAAATTCTTACAAAAAGCAAGTGGGTTGAAGAGCCTGGTCATCCTCATTGCCCCTTTCTGGTCTAGCAAGTTGAGGTTCCCCTTGTTTTGGTCTCATCTTCTTTATCTTCCCTGAATACCGGACTCATTTCCAGACCTTCTGTCACATCCTTCAGGGATGAATCATCCCAGTATCCCAATCCTTAAACTAACCGCATGGTTTCTCCAGTTCCACTAATAGCCAGACAGCCCAGGCTTTCTTCCCTAGTACTTGCCATACTGTTATCCTTACAAAAATACTCCACCAAAATGATTTACAAGAGTAAATGAAAAAGATTTTCGTTTTGGGCTCTGAGAAATAACATTGACCCTTTTACTGCCCCTATCTCTGCTGTGCTAAACTTTCCAACTTCTCTTTTCAAAGAAGGCACTAGTTTTTCCATGATCAAAGTACAATTGGCAGCCATATTAAATTTTCATGCAGGAGACAAAAACTATTGTCTGGCTTCTTCCAAGTTATGTAAAGCTTTCTTTAAAGGCACCTTCCTACTTAGACCTCCAGTAAAGGATCCATCACATCTCTGGAATTTAGCAGTGGTACTCCATGGTTTGACTCAAAAACCCTTTGAACCTTCAGCAAAAACTGACTTAAAGTATCTATCTTGGAAAACAGCCTTTTTAGTGTATATCACTTCCACTAAAAGGATCTCTAAACTCCAGACTGTTTCATCAAAGTCTCCTTACATTATCTTTCATAAAGACAGGGTTACTTTATGAACTAACCCTTATTTTTTTACCAAAAATAGCTTCTGAACCTAACATTAACAAAACTATTCATTTACCAGTCTTCTGTCCAATTTTTTCAAAGGAGAATACATGCTACATCTTCTGGATGTGCATAGACAATTATATTTCTATTTACACATGACAAAAGAATTCATAAAAACAGACCACCTGTTTATCTCCTTTTTATCAAGTGGGATGGGTTATCCAGTTTCTAAAAGATATATCAGCTAAATGAATAACTAATTGCATTTCCTGGATTTATTCCCAATGGGGCCTTTTTCTACCAAGAATGCCTAAGTCCATTCAACTAGATCCATGATCACTTCATCTGCTTTTTGGTCAAGAACTTCTGTTGATAATTTGTGCAGCAGCAACATGGTCCAATGCTCATACCTTTATTACTCATTCCAAATTGCACCTAATTTCAAGAAGTAGAGCTGCCTTTGGTTCAGCTCTTCTCCCATATAGCCTTCCATGAGGGCCACCCAAGATTCGTGTAGCTTGGGACTCTGTCCCATTCGTTGATTAAGAATGAAAAGGACAACATCAGACTTAAAAGTTATATGCTCACCATAACTAGGCATCTGTGTTGTCCATTTTCATTCTTCCTCAACTTTCCATCTCCTTCCCCCTTTCTGTAATCCTCTGGAGTGACCTGATGGTTTCTTTTTTTGGAAGTTATAATTCCGGGTTTGAGTCATACTCCAATATCTATTTTTCTTTTTAATTATTAATGTAGGCTTTATGGCAGCAAACTTGATCAGTGGTGTTGGGGTTGGACTAGGGAATTATGGGTAGAGAGAGTAGCTTGAGAGTTGGATGCAAAATTTGTAGTATGCGGCTGTGTAAGGATCCAAAGATTGGATCCATAACCCATTTGTTGAGGAAGAATGAAAATGGACAACACAAATGACTAGCTATGGTGAGTACATAACTTTTAATTTTGCACTCTTTGACTACAAAGGGATTGAATCTGATTCTTATGAGGAGCTCAGAAGTAGCATTTTTATTTAAGATACACAAAACAGAAGCATCTTTAATGTTTGGTAGATATCACTGCTCTATGACAGCTGATGTGGTGTGACTATTTAGGAATTCATTTAATTTTTTCATGCTTACAGTGCTTTTTTGCTGTATTATTGCAAGCTGAGTTAGCTTAAATTTGCTTTATTCAAAAGTTGCTTTTTCTTTGAGTGTTTAAGCTTCTTGTTTTGTGCCAATAATAAATATATATTTTCTATTCTCTTATTGCAAGGAAAATAAATTTGTCTGACTTTTAGAAATAGCTGAAAAGTAACATTATTTATTTAAGATCAGTAAAATAGGGAAAGCTTTAATCTTTGGCAGTTGCCAGTGCTCTGACATCTGCTGTTGTATGACTATTTTGAAGTTTATTTATTTTTATACTAAATGTCCTTCTTGGAGTTTTGAAAGTTCTTGGCTGGGGCATTAACAAAGATTTGTTTTTGTTTCTTGACTGCTGCTGTTGTGTGACTTTGTTGAAATTCATCATTTCATAGGTTCATAGGTGTGTACTAGGCTAATGGCCCTGGAGCCTTTACAAGCCTAGCCCGTAGAAGTGCCCTGGCATTGTGCTGTCCGAAGTTAGTTCCCAGTGCCTCTATCAAGTAGAGCCACTGGAGTGATGACCGGGGTGAACTTTCTATTTCCCATCCACTCATCAAGATTACTCTTGAAGACAGGCAGTGAGGTGCTCTGCTTGACATGTATGGGAAGTCTATTCCAGAGCATGGGCAGTCTCTGGGTTATGAACCTGTCCCTCCAGCATGTTCTATTGATTGTGGTAATGAGGTTGAAGTCTCTGGAGCATGTGGTGAGGAGGGATTGTTTCTTTAGATGTAGCATTTCTAACAGAGGTGAGTCAGACATGGCTTTGTAAGTCAAGCAGAGATCACCTCTTAGTAGACTATATGAGACAGAGAATTACTGGAGTTTTTTTAGTCTGTCCATGTAGGACATGTGTTTAAGGCCTAGGATCCTTTTCATGAGGTACTTTTGTGGCCTCTCCAGCTGTTGCAGGTGTCTAGTGAGGTACATGCCAAATGGGGCATTATACTCTATGATTGGTCTAATGAGGGAAGAGTAGAGAGAAATGATGACCTCTTCCTTCCTGGATGCAAAACCAAGGTTTCCATGTTTGCAGTGCTTGTTTGCTCTTATTATATTCCACTTTCTTTCATTTAAAGTTACATTGGTGGTGCTGTAACTCTAATCCCAGCCTCTCGCACTTGCTAAGGAGGTCAGGATGATGTCATCTCATGTCACTGTAGTGGTGGCAATATTGTTGTCCCAATCACAGGATCCCAGTTACAGATGTCATTGCATATATCTGCCTGTGTCAACCACTTTTTGGCCTCATTATTGTACTGATGACCTTCACATCCACCCTGCAACAGTGTCTGGCTGTAATCTTTGTGAGGGAAATAAAGGAAGATTTTAGGTTCTTTTGCATAGCACCTCAGTGCTCTACTGACTAAGCTAACCTGGGTAGCTCAGGCAGTAGAGCATGAGACTCTTAATCTCAGGATCATAGGATCAAACCTCATGCTGAGTGAGCCCCTTTCACCTATGTGTTTAATGCACACAGGCAGCCTGTAAATGGTTCATCTTCCAGGCCCGTGCTTGCAAATGTTTCATCTCCAAAGCCCTTGCTTACACTTATCAAGTGAACCAGAATTGTCAAAGATTTGGGATGCATGGCTAAGCTTAAAATCACCCTTGTGGCTGTTAGCCTAGTAAGCACCTGTGAACTCCCTTCTTCCACTGCAGATATGATTGCTCACTTAGAAATAGCAGATAAACATGTCAGATACTTCATGCTCACACCTGTACTCTGTGCCAACTGACATGCAACATTGGACATCTAAATTGCATGACCAAGTCAGGAAAGCCTACTATATGTACAATATGAAAATGTTTGAAATTTGCATTGTAAAATGTGAAATATGGCAGTCCTATATCTGATGATATACTATACATAATAGGAATGATAATATACTATGCATAACACCATTTCCATTAGTTGAGATGTGGAATTACTGATATCCCCTTGATACCATGGTGTGAACTATGCATGCACAGTGCTGTCTACAAATACCTAGGTATGTGCATGACGCTGTGTACAACTGAGTGTAGTGTTTGGCCAGTGATTACAATGGGCAAATTGAATGATTCAGAATCAGTAATGAGTTGAGCTCTCATTTGCATACTTGCCATGCCCGGACACCTAAATTTGCATGACATAAGTATGGGGAAGCCAAGTAACACCATTGCGCTATGGAATAATTTTCTATTGCAGCAATGCTGAAACCTGCAACAGGCAAATCTGACAGTAATTGCTTAGAGGAACTGAATCTTAGTTTCTATAAGGTAGCCATTACTTTTCAGCTTCACCTTTTCAAGTTTGGGTACTGTTAGCTTCTACTGTAATTAAGTACATAATGAATCAGCTTGGGCAATACATTAATGGGTTACTGAACTGGTATATTGAGAGGAGTATTGCAAGGGTAAGGCAATTATTGTGCTGAAGGATTGTTAAACCTAATGGGAAACACACCCATCAGCAGATAATCAGACCACATATAATCATGTTCAGGCTGACCTTATACTATCACTTTGGGAAAATACACACCTCTCAACCTCCTAGACCAAGACATTTAGACAAAGCCATTAATAAAAGTGGGACAAAGGCCCCAAAACAGGGACAGTTTTTAAATATTGCTCTTACAAACTTATAAAGTTAGTAGAATAACAGGTTTTGCATTAGCATGAATTTTCTGAAGGGTATGAAGTATGAATTCAAATGTCTGTTATTATTTTATAACCCCAGTCTTAATGATTTGCCACTAATTTGCCAGAAAACCCCAATTTTATGAAAAATGTACCAAACATATGAGGCAAAAATCTGTACAGTTGAGAGGTATGAGGTAAAACCGCTTGCCTGTCCTGTACTGTGTACATATACCATGTGCAAAACTCTTTTTAACAATGAGAGGAAACAGTCATGTCACCTTGGGGAGTTACAGTGTTACTGCTGTCATAGTGTGGGGGACATTTGCTCAGTAATGTTGTGTGTCCAACATTAGATACACTATCTGGATAGATAAATATGACTGTCAGACATAGGAGCAGCCTCTATATGGGCAAGGAGGAGATCAATGTGATAAGATGTTAATACCATTGTTTTCCATACCTACTGAGCAATGTCTGAAAAACACAGTAAACATAAAACACTGCTGGGTCTCCTGAAAAAAGCTATCCAGAAAGCAAAGTTCTCAGATGCAGAGAATGAGGTGCTACTATAGGCTCTCCCACTCCATGGTTAAATGCTCTTTGGACAGGATGCTGCCAACAGGGCATAGTGGGCAGATATCAGGATAGATCTGGTATGGAGGAATTAATACTGCTGGTTGCCAAGACTGTATTTATCCAATGGTCTGCTTCAGGGTCACCTATATTGCTCATGCTGCTGAAAAATAAGCTGCCCCCCCTGGTTCTGGAAGGTGGATCAGCAATCTGTGGGCTGTTGGTTGGGCCACTTATCATGGAAAAGAGAAGTTTCTAGTCTCTGCCAGAAGCAGTGACACTTCCATATAGTTTCACAGGAAAGTGCTGGATGTTGGAGTTGAGCTTCTCTGACCACCAAGAGTATCTACAGGAAGTGCCCCAGTTATGTATGTAGAGCTTTTCCTCTGTAACAGTAGCTGTAAATCTCCTTGTTATTAAACCTATCTGATTAGGCTTATGCTAGACCATCAGGATTCTACCTGCACAACCATCTGTACAAAGTATGCTTTTTGAATGTTTGGTTTTCAAATGCTTCTATTCCTACATCTGACTTTCATGTGCACTTCTGGTGCAGCGTCATACTTAGAAAGGTCTTTACTCTGTTGACAGGAGATGATCTATACAGCACCAAATTGCCAATGTTTGATGCACCAGGATCTGTAACCTCTGATAATGATGGTAGGGAATGATCTGTATCAATCAGGGATTACAGTGTATGTGGGTGGTGGACACAGGGAATGTAAGAACTGCATCCCCTACACAGTCCAGGAAGATAGCCTGTGTCCCTCCAAACACTTAGGAGACACACACCACACAGAAATGACAGATTACTGAGGATACTAGCAGATAGGGAAGTGGGTTACTCTCTACCCTGCACCAAGGGTGACTAGGGACAGATTGTGATACATATCGGATACACATAGTTGGGTGGGTACTAGTGCTTGCTAAAGACAGTCTCCAACTTTTTCCCTGCAGTTAATGTGTTAATGGCAAGTTTGGCCACAACTAGGTGTATGCACAGGGCCATCATGGAATCACAGGCTTGTACTATTACAGCTACGACAAGTTAATAAGGCTGATGCTGGGAGCACAAGATGACCTACTGGAGTGCATGTCCTGTATGTTTGATTATTTTGATAGACCAAATCTCTAATTTCTCCAAATCTTTTGGGTTTCTAATACCATGACGGCAATGGACCCCATTCCTAAGTCAAAGTATGATTAAAGTTCATGAAATTAGTATTGTTTCAGTCTTTGATGTCAGCCAGAAGTGCTTTTCACAGCACCTGCAGTATGCCCAGCAATGACTCCTGCAATTTGTATGGGGTTACATGGATTGGTAACATATCTACATATGATTGTAAACTCTTTTTTATAATACCTGTTGCTCCTACTACTACTGGAACTGTCTGTGTATCTTTCTTCCACATTGCTCTCATTTCTGTTTGTAGATCCAGGTATTTTATAAGACTTTGTGTCTCTCTGTATGCAAGACACTATAGTCACTGGATGTGACAATTTCAATGATCAATGTTACTTTTGTCTTCTTTTCTTGGACCACTATATCACAAATAGATTGTGTTATGTCCTCTCAAGCTCACCTGCTGTGAATGAAGCACTTTTCACAAAGCCGTTCCACTGCTACATCCACAGATGGTGGACATCATGGATGTGGAAGATCTAGATCACACTCATGCAGTGCTACCACTTCCAGAGCTACATCTGTTATGGAGTTGTCTATGGCATGGAGAGGACATTCCCAAGTAGTGGCAGTCACAGTAGGGGCATGTCTCATAATGAATAGATATTACAGTCATGCATAATACAGACTTCTACCCTGGGCTATGGTACAAGCAGTGAAACTCCTGGTAGAGCAAATTCCCATAACTGGCTTAATGTACAGAATGCTCAGCCCTCTACCATGCATGGTCTGGACCTATCCTTCAGATCAATATGCAGTACTGCAACTATTGCTGAGGCTGTGTCCCAGCAGTCACACACTCTCACCCTCACAGCTCCAGTATATCGTGCCCTTGCCCAAGTAGCTGACACACACACAAACACACACACACACACACACACACACACACACACACACATTTCCAGTGACAGTGGTCCTTCATCAACCTTTTTTTGTCAATGCTTCCCTTAGTCAAAGCCTATAGACACAACTTCATTTTTCTTTTTTTTTAATTGTCCTCAGCACTCACACAGTCCCTTGGGAAAGACATCTACAGATGTGCTCCCTCATCAATTTGTACAAATTATTATAACTGTGCCCTGCCCTTTGTGCATTGTAACTTAGGTCACCTATATGTGATGCACAGTATGGCCAGCTTCTATACGAGTAAGAAAAACATGGTTTTGGTTTCACATGCATCACTTTTTCTCTAGTGTATCTGCTTTACAAAGCTATGAACAAACCTCTGCCTCTTTGCCAGTGCCATGCCATACTGCGCCCACCATCTTCTAGCATAATCACCCCCTGCTGGTGTCTCCTCGTCTACTGCATGGGGTGCTGGTGACTGCTCCTCCTACTGTGACTGTCTGCTAGGTATGATGTTGTGTAACTTCGCATGTATTTAAAGTATTTTTGCACAAGTGTTGAGATCATACTGCAGGCCACCACTAGATGAATCCACTCAGTGAAAATGTGCCTTTAGCAACCCAACTACACATTCCATAAAGCTCTGTGTTTGCAATTAGACATAGTTCTACCCCTGATCTTCTTCATTCTGTAGATTTCTGATGGATGTTATCAGTCAGGGTTCCATGGTATAACCAGCATTGTCAGTAAGATGCTCCTAGAGGAAGTTACTCCCTTGCAAAATGTTGGTACAGGTCACAGTTGTGTCATTTATGGGAGTCATGATGACTGCCATGGTGGCCTGCAAACACGTTATACATCACACCATGTCCATTATAGACCACCTGGCAGTTGATGGAGTGATAAGTTTTATGGTTCATGTACCTCCTTCCCAGTTCACCTGGTGGAACCTTTATTTCAAAATGGCTGTAGTCTACGGTCCCCAATACCAATGAGAAATGGGCATTATTATAGAAATCTCATATGGTGTTGCCTCTATCATCTGTGGTACATGGGAAACAGATTTGCTCTCCCACATCATGAAGCATGGCATTGAAAAACTGATAGAGTATTCTCAAGGCAGATGCCTGAGATAACCTCACTGTGTCCCCGCTAGGTCATTGGAAGGTTTTTGTAGCTAGTATATGTACAGTAGCTAGTATATGTAAAGCCACCCATTCTTTGCTATCCAGTAGGATACATACGGCATGACTTCTATGGGTTGAGGATAAGACCAACACACATCACAATGTTTTGCATGGTCTTCCTGTGCATGCAACACCAGTCCACAATGTCAGTGTCATGCAGTCCATGAAATGTTAAGTGGGCTCAGATGGTGCCTCTGAGGGTGACTATGCACCAAAGTGGCTTATAGTGGAATAAGCACTTGTTGCTGATACACACTTACTAATGTTTTGTCAACCCCTAACATTTTTTTTTGCAATTCCCTTAACATGAACATGGAGACTCTGCAGTGTTTATGTAACCAGAGTGCGCAACTCTGAGACATGGCATTTCTACTGTTATGAATTGCTCTGCTATCTTGTTTTGCCTCATTTGGATACACTGAGCCACTCATTTTAATAATGCTGCTCGCTACCATTTCTTTGTAAGCCCAGTAGTATTATACCACAGTCAACACTTGATGTTTAGCATTCCCTGTGTGTAGCTGTTCATCATGCAAATGCACCACCGCAATGAGGCAAAATATATCCCTCTTCCTGCTCAGCATCCAGCTATTGGGGAATTACAAAAACTATTAAATGTGTACACCCTACGATCCTTAAGGTGAAGAGTAGGTAATGTTGGGTCATGTATTCTCACATGTTATGGGGGACTAGCAATGCCACATTTGCCCATGATTTTAACTCACCCAATATCTGAAATAGTCTGAAAAAAAGATGCAAAGACTGGGGGGTTACTAAGTTGGACAATTTAGCTTTGGACATCTCACATAACTGGTTGAAGTAATTGTATATGGATTGTATGGTACTTGGAAGTATGTCGTGGGGTAGGGGGCCGAAAAATAGCATTTGGGATCCTCTGGTCATTATGGAATATGTCAAAGATGGAGTGAGAAAATGGTGGGAACATCTGGAAATGAAGTAATGATCTCATTTGTTCGACTCTGTGGCATCTTATCTGCTAAGAAGCCAACACTCTTTCTTTCATTTAATAGTATCAAAATTAGATATAATCTTTGAGACCAGGATTGGTTGGAGTATATGAAGACAGACTGCATATGGTATGGATTTGTCCGCCCATCAAAAGGATCTACTAAAGTCACCCTGTTGAGGAAATGGAAAAGAATCAAAGAAAAAGCAGGCCTCATATATCAGAACCAGTGGGAAGCTAGGGCGCAGGCTAAATTAAGATTATTAGTAGGTAGATGGGGATTACTAGACAGGTTGAGTTTGACTAGTGAAATATGGGATAGGGCTTGGAATGCATCTCAGTGGTAGAAGAGATGTGTTTGATCTTTAGATGGTATCTTACACCTCTTAAGTGTCATAAACAGATCAATCAGCAGGAAGGGGTGTGCTGGAGGTGTGGTCAGTCTAATGCCGATAATCTGCATATGTTTTCCAGTTGTAGCAAAGTTTGACCCTACTGGGAATGTTTTGATGAAAGGGCTCCAACTTTTTTGGGATTAAGGACTACCTGTGTTGGAGGTTTTAGATATTAAGGATAGAACTCAAAGCAATGCAATGTAGGCCTAAAATCATGGAGGTATGCTGGGTATTGGCTTCTACGATTAAATTATGTGCTGAGACATGAAAAGCTAAACATTCCCTGAACTTGGATTAAGTGAAGGCACTGTTTTTTCAGTCTAATGTTTTCTACTGTATATTCACTTAAAGCTGCTCAATTTGATGGATCTATCAACCACAAAATCTACCACACACAAAACAAATATATATATATATATATATATATATATATATATATATATATATATATATCACCTATACAACGTCGACATCCCAGAATGTCAACACCCATATGGCCGACACCATATGGCCGACACTTAGAATGCCGACATCGTCAATGTTGTTGTTGTTGTGTCTTTCGGCTTTTCCCGGTTAGGGGGCGCCACAACGGAACTCCAATCTGCTAATAATTGGCAGTACATTTTTATGTGCCAAGTTGCCAGCTCTGACGCACAACCTTCAATGAATGTATATCCATTCACGCATGTCTCCACACAGAAGACGCTTTAGCTGTGAATCGAACAGGACAATGTCTTACTGTGAGGCGACAATGCTACCGCAGCACCACCACCACAGTACTACACCACAAAAAAGGAAAACAAAATTTCCTTTAAACTGCTACTGCTCCTACACCCCCCGAACTTTAATATACCAACTCTGAGATCGCACTACAGTGCAGGAATGGAAATTTTTCCATTCCACACTAAAGTGAGATACCATTTCCCCATTGTCTGCATTCTGAGTGTCGACTATATGGTGTTGGCCATATAGGTGTCGACATTCTGGGGTGTCGGCATTGTGTATGGGACCCATATACATATATATATATATATATATATATATATATATATATATATATATATATATATATAGGAGTGCTACAGAATCCTGAAAGACCAAAATCCTGTATGTTTTCAGGATTTTGAGTTTTCAGTATTTTGAACTTTCAGGATTTTGGGCTTTCAGGATTCTGTAGCGCTTCTATATATATATATATATATATATATATATATATATATATATATATATATATATTGATTTATTGATTGATTTTTATTATTTTTATCTTGTATTACTATATCAAAAGGCTTTGTTTAATAATTGTTTTTAAGTATGTGGGTGTTGATGAAACATGTACTATTTTCATCATATATGTATTATATTTATATTGTATAAGATAGTGAATTTAGAATCTGAATGCTAAAAAATGTCTTAAATGGTGTTTTATGGAATCTAATCCATCAGCCTGGTGTTGTTAGTATATTTATGTGAATTTATATAGCTATTTCAAAAGCTTATTTTATTTTGTATATATTTACTTATTTTTTATATTATTAGGATTAGTATATTACCCTTGTGTTTACTACTGTAAATTACATATTTGAATGAATGACAATGTAACTTTAAACTTTTGGGACAATATGACATAATTTCTGGGTATTTGGTAATAGTTGGTAGAATATTTGAATTCTGTTTTTTTAGAGAAGGATATCTGAGGAAGTTTGAAATTGTTCATATTAAAGCACTCGTGTATTGTTTTTAAAAGTTAATTAAAGTTTTTGGTTCTATTAAGTGGCTGGTTGACATTGTGATATTTGTTTTATTCAGTTTGCTTAGTGGTTTCATTATAGTTACAGTCCTTCTTCTTCTTATTCTTCCGGCTTTTTCCTGGTTAGGGGTCACCACAGCGGATCACCTGTTATAGTTACAATCCAAATAATGTAAATAATTTTCAGTTGCATATTTTCCACTTTCACATTTGTTTCCACATTTCTCCTTATACACATTGTCGTACAATCTACTAAAGTCTTGCAATACTTTATTTGGATCTTCTAATGTACTATGATTTTTATCTGATGTGGTCAATGGCATTCATATAGCCTGTTTGATTCATGTCTAAATTGACACTGTTTTTGGATTCTAAACACCTTTAGAATACAAGCCTTTAACAGAAATAAAATAAGGCCTAATAATAAGACAAGAGTATAAGGAGATGAGGTGCATGGCAAAGAGAGAGGTGGCGAAGGCTAAGGATAAGGCATATGAAGAGTTGTATAAAAGGTTGGACATTAAGGAGGGAGAAAAGGACCTGTACTGATTGGCTAGACAGAGGGACTGAGCTAGTAAAGCTGTGCAGCAGGTAAGGGTGATAAAGGATAATGAGGGAAACATACTCACAAGTGAGGAGAGTGTGTTGAGCAGATGGAAAGAGTACTTTGAGGGGTTGATGAATGAACAGAATGAGAGGGAGAGAAGGTTAGATGATGTGCAGATAGTGAATCATGAAGTGCAGTGGATTAGCAAGGAGGAAGTAAGGATAGCTATGAAGAGGATGAAGAAAGGAAAGGCTGTTGGTCCAGATGTCATACCTGTGGAAGCATGGAGGTGTTTAGGTGAAATGGCAGTGGAGTTTTTAACTAGATTGTTTAATGAAATCTTGGAAAGTGAGAGGATGCCTGAGGAATGGAGAAAAAGTGTTTTGGTACCGATTTTTAAGAATAAGGGTGATGTGCAAAGCTGTAGTAACTACAGAGGGATTAAACTGATCAGTCACAGCATGAAGTTATGGGAAAGAGTACTGGAAGCTAGGTTAAGAAGGGAGGTAATGATTAGTGATCAGCAGTATGGTTTCATGCCAGGAAAGAGCATCACAGATGCAGTGTTTGCTCTGAGAGTGTTGATGGAGAAGTACAGAGAAGGTCATAAGGAGTTGCATTGTGTCTTTGTGGATTTAAAGAAAGCATATGACAGGATGCCTAGATAGGAGTTATGGTATTGTATGAGGAAGTCAGGAGTGTCAGAGAAGTATGTAAGAGTGGTACAGGATATGTACGAGGGTAGTGTGACAGCGGTGAGGTCTGCGGTGGGAGTGACGGATGCATTTAAGGTGGAGGTGAGATTACATCAAGGATCAGCTCTGAGCCCTTTCTTATTTGCAATGGTGATGGACAGGTTGACAGACGAGATCAGACAGGAGTCCCTGTGAACTATGATTGCAGATGGCATTGTGATCTGTAGTGAGAGTAGGGAATAGGTGGAGGAGACCCTGGAGAGGTGGAGATATGCTCTAGAGAGAAGAGGAATGAAGGTCAGCAGGACTAAGACAGAATATATGTGTGTGAATGAGAGGGAGGACAGAGGAGTGTTGAGGATGCAGGGAGTAGATGTGGCGAAGGTGAATGAGTTTAAGTACTTGGGATCAACAGTTCAGAGTAATGGTGAGTGTGGAACAGAGGTGAAGAAGAGAGTACAGGGAGGATGGAGTGGGTGGAGAAGAGTGTCAGGAGTGATTTGTGACAGACGAGTACCAGTAAGAGTGAAAGAGAAGGTCTACAAGAGGGTAGTGAGACCAGCTATGTTATACGGGTTGGAGACAGTGGCATTGACAAAAAGGCAGGAGTCAGAGCTTGACGTGGCAGAGTTGAAGATGTTAAGATTTGCACTGGGTGTGACGAGGATGGACAGGATTAGGAATAAGTATATTAGAGGGTCAGCCCATGTTGGAAGGTTTGGAGACAAAGCCAGAGAGGCAAGATTACATTGGTTTGGACATGTGCTGAGGAGGGATGCAGAGTATATTGGGAAAAAGATGCTAAGGATGAAGCTGCCAGGTAACAGGAAACGAGGAAGGCCTAAGATAAGGTTTATGGATATGGTGAGAGAGGACATACAGGCGGTTGTTGTGACAGAGCAAGATGCAGAGGACAGGAAGAAATGGAAACAGTTGATCTGCTGTGGAAACCCCTGATGGGAGCAGCCAAAAGAAGAAGAAGAAGAAGGAGATTATAATACTTATTAGCATAAAGAACTTCAAAACATCTAGAAAAGGTTAATTAACTATGTCCACTAGGAACTACCAGCTTCTTTAGCATGTGAAAGTTCAGCAACTTTTTGAATAATTTCTAAGACACTATGAATAACACAAGTATTATCAGGAATAAATGAGCAACACTCCATTATGATGAGTGCACATGTACCCCGTTTAGAAGCAACTGTAAAATCCAGTGGTATTCGGACCTGTAGTACCACATTGCGCATGGCGGTGATCTTTTGAGTAATCAAATTAAAGGGCTTGATGATGTAGCCTCTTACAATTTCCAAAAGTTTAGACAGTTTTCTCAGCTCCCAGATGGAACTGACTGCCCCATAAACAGATATAATTCCTACTCCAGAAATGACCCCATCACCAGTATCCATTGAGCAAGTCCTTAAAAGGTAGTCTTTTGAACAATATTATGATAAACCTAAGCGGCATCTATTTTTCCATTTTGGTTTGGAATCTCTTTAATTTCCCTCTTACAATGAGCATTATGAATTTTAACTTCTGGCAACATTGCTTTATGTCATATAGCTGGTATAACATGGCATATATAGCAACAACTAGACTATAGGTAACCAGGGAAAAGCTTGATCTTTACAAATTTAATAATATTCCAGCAGTGCTGCCATGTCCTGCTCTCCAGCCCCATCAAAAGTTCTCCAAATGAAATTGCAGGCACTGTTATCAAGAAAAAGTGTTCCATTTTTATAATAGTAAACATGTCCTTTGGTAGTCATTGACAGCTGAGGCAGTATTACTGAAAAGGAGATAGAAGCATGTTTGGCCTTTTGATATTTAGTGAGAAAAATAGTACAAAATGCATTATGAAGATGTGTATCATTTAGTGGTATAGGAATCAATGCAATATCCCCATCATATGCAGTAGGTATATGGGCACAAACTAAAGCGTCACTAATATTGACTATAGTCTGTGCATAGGTGTACAAGGCAGCAGAAAAAGTATTAAATCTAGGATGCCATTCAGGAGTTCTCAGTTTACTTTCAACCAAACACCTGTCTATTTTATTAGCAATTCATGTATATCTATTAACAAATGGTTCAGTAGTTAACAGTTCCAATGGTTGCAGATGATGATAATGTACTCACGGTTCCAGATGACAAAGGCAAGCAAAATAGAGTAATGACGAAAACTGCAATAGCTGTCCCAATGATAGGTCCTGTGATGCCCCTGCACTGGCCCAGTAATTAAGGAGCCTCAATCCTCACCAATAGCACCAGTGAGAGACATACACAATGGGAAGATGACAAGTATACACACAGTAAAGTACAATTTCCCTTAAGAGCACACAGAGATCACACTCAGTCTGGGGCTGTTTTCTGACTCTTTCTCCAGATCCCCAATAAGACTCACTACTGGCACAGCTATAGTGTTAAGATCTCAGCAGAGTGGTCAAGCCAAAACCACCAGCACTCTCTCTGTCTAACCAGTGCTTCATGTCCTTGCCTAAGTAGCTGACACACACACACACACACACATATACACACACATACTTTGAGATTTGATTGATATACAAACACACAGACACTCCTGGGGAAGGCTGGCACAGGTTAACTAGCTATTCCCCCATAAGCACAGACTATAAGGTAGTTATCACTGCCACCAACCACTACTTATCAGCTACTCTAAGGCCCTTAAAAAGGGTGCCCAATCCTATTGTGTAATGTTACTTTTATCCAAATGGCAAGTGTGACAAACAGCAATGCTACTGGAGTGGCCTATACAGTGCCACCAAATAAATACACAAGTACCCTAAGAGCTTAAATATCTCGAAACAAAACCGCCACAATTAAAATGTTTAAATACATTTAATAATAGATAATAACAGAACACGACAATACTCAAACAACACAGTAACTACAGAGTTCAGAATCACAGGAAATATTTTAAAATAACATTGCAGGACAGTCTCAAATAAATACAGAAAACATCTAAACTAATGTTTACTATATTCCCATCTATATCTAAAAGAAATTATCATACCCTAAGTAACTTACTTACAGAGTAACACAGAGTCAGAATTGTTGAATGGATGTCTCTAGGTCCAAGACAAGATCCAAAATGCACAGAATTTTCCAAAGAGTTTTTAAATCAATATTAAATATTACAGCTGGGTCAGCCTGGATGACATCACTCCTTGTCACCTGCATTCTGCTCCCTGGCCAACAGAAACTAACATATCTGTCTCAGAAATACATATCTCTCAGATGTTTGCCCAGAACTGGAACTCGTAAAACAATTGAATACTTTTACATTTTATACCTAGTAATTATTTCTGTTTCAAGACAACAGAAAAACCTCTAGCTCTAGACAGTGTGTCTGTTTCACTGAAACTGAGAGAACACAATCATAAAACAATTTCCACTTATTTTCTTGAAGTTTTACAAGTTAACTCTGTATGTTCCAGCTTCTACTATTAAAACATACATTTGCACAGGTATATAGTTTATATACATTTCTGTTCTTTTCCACTAGGGTACACTGTGGACACATCCTTGAAGCACAGTACATAACATACAGTTCTATATAAATTATATCAATATTTACAAATGACATATGATTATTTACAAAATTCCAGCTAACTGGGCTGGCAGCATCACAACCCCCCCCCCCCCGAAAACTCAAGCTAGTTTTTCAAGTGCCCCTTGAGAAATGTTGCTTGAGAGAGTTGAGCCTATTTGGAAATACCTTACCCCTGTCTTGAGAGCCCACATTCATTGGCATTGCTAACCCCACTGTAGTTTTGCACTATCATATCATATGCTTGCAAACCTAGGCTTCACCTTAGTAACTTGGCATTTTGCTGAATGGCTTAATGCAGCCATGTTAAGGGATTGTGGTCTGTAACTACAGTGAATTTCCTTCCATACAGATAAAGCTGAAGTTTCTACAGTGCCCACACTATGGCTAGACATTCCTTTTCTACAGCTGCATATGCTTGCAAACCTAGGCTTCACCTTAGTAACTTGGCATTTTGCTGAATGGCTTAATGCAGCCATGTTAAGGGATTGTGGTCTGTAACTACAGTGAATTTCCTTCCATACAGATAAAGCTGAAGTTTCTACAGTGCCCACACTATGGCTAGACATTCCTTTTCTACAGCTGCATAGCATTCCTCCCTGGGTTGGAGCCTACGACTGAGATAAACCACTGGGTGCTCTTCTCACTCTGAGAAAACCTAGCTAAGTGCAGCCTCCACCCCATGGTTTGAAGCATCCACCTGCACAACAAATTCCTTGCTATAGTCTGGGCTGGCTAACACAGAGGGTCCTCCTAAAGTTCCTTAAAGCTTCTGGAATGCCTGCTCACATGCTGGGGTCCCCACTACCTTATCTGGCCTGTTTTTACTTCTCAGGTCTGTGAGGAGAGCAGCTATGGTACTATAATGGGGGACAAACGTTCTGTTATACCCTGCTGTCCCTAAGAGTGCCCTCACCTGCTTTTTGGTAACAGGGGCAGGCCATGACTGAATGTCTTCCACTTTGGTGGGTTCTGGCCTGATCTTACCAATCCCCTACTCTAAGTCCCAGGTAGGAGCCCTCTGCCATACAGACCTGACATTTGCTTGGCTTAATGGTCAGCCCTGTCATCTGTAGCCTGCCCAGCACTTCCCTGACATGCTAAAGGTGCTCTTGCCAGGAGTGGGTGTAGATGGCAATATCGTCTAGGTAAGCAAGGACAAAATCTCCTGGCCTTGCTAGGATATGATCTACCAGCCTCTGTAAAGTAGCTGAGGCATTTTCCATCCTAAAGGGCACCTTTGTGAACTCATACAAACCAAAAGGAATCACAAAGGCAGACCTCTCTCTAGCACTGGGAGTCAAGGGAACTTGCCAGTAACCCTTGGTAAGATCAATAGTGGAACTATACTTAGCCCCACCCAGCTGCTCTAGGGCTTCACCTGTCCTAGGCATGGAGTAAGCACAGAACCTGGTGCTGCCATCCTTATTTGGTACCAGCACCACTGGGGAGGCCCATGGACTGCTGGACTCTTGAATTTCCCTTAGTTCCAACATTTCCTGTATTTCTTCACTCAGAGTCTCTTTGACTCTCTCAGGCACCCTGTAAGGGGCCTGCTTAATATGCCTTTGGGGTCCTGTAGCCACATGGTGGTGCACCGGGTAGGTGCACCCTGGTTTCCCAGTGAACATGCCCCCAAACTCTTGAAACACTGCTCAGATTTCTCAAACTTGGGTAGGAGATAGCTGCTGGGGCATTGCTACCTCTTCCACTGAGGTGTCAGTTCGAGCATCACTGAGGAGATCAGTCACCAGATTCCCCCTCAGACTCCTGCAGTCCACTGCAAATACTCAGCACAAGGGCCTCCCCATCATGGTAAGCTTTCACCATGTTAACATGGTACAATTTGTACCCCTGCCTCCTGCCTAGCAGTTCTACCATGTAGTTAACATCACTGACCTTCCTTACCACTTTGCATGGTCCTTCCCAGGCTGCCTGCAGCTTTTTGTGTCTGACAAGAATGAAAACCATAACCTGCTGCCCTACAGCATACACTCTAACTCAAGCATTCCTGTCATACCAGACCTTTTTCTGTTGTTGAGCTTCTGCCAAGGTATCTTGGGACAAGCCTATCAGCTCCCTGAGCCTTGTCCTGAAGTTTAGGACTCCTTGTGGGATTCACACTCACCCCCCCACTCATCTCGAATTTAATCTATAGGTCCCCCTCACCTTATGCCCATACAACAACTCAAAGGGTGAAAAACCTGTGGATTCCTGGGGAACCTCTCTGTAGACAAACAACAGATGGGGCAAATATTTGTCCCATTTCCTCTTAAACTGGTCTGCAAATGCCTGTAGCATCATCTTGAGTGCAAAGTTTAACCTCTTAACAAGACCATTAGTCTGGGGATCGTAGGGGGGTGGTCTATAGGTGCTTCACCCAACAGTACTTCCACAAACAAGCCAGCAGGTCTGGCATGAAATTGGCACCTCTGTCAGTCAGTATTTCTTTTGGGAAACCTACCCTGCTAAAAATCTCTAACAAAGCATTTTCCACCTTTTCTGCCTCAATGGAGGACAGACCACTGCTTCACGGTATCTGGAAGCATAATCTACTACCACTAGGATATACTTTTTCCCTGTGGAACTTGGGGTACTCAGAAGCCCAACAATATCCATAGCTACCCTCTGAAATGGCTCTTCAATCACAGGCAAAGGCATCAAAGGAGCTTTCACTTTGTCTCCTGCCTTGCCTACTGTTTGGCACTGCTCACAGGTCCTGCAGTACCCTGTTAAATCTCTGGAAATCCCAGGCCAATAGAAGTTCTGCATAATACATCTCTTTGTATGTTTAATGCCCATATGACCTGCAAAGGGAATATCATGTGCTATGGCTAGAAGTGCCATACGGTAGGCTCTGGGCACTACCAACTTCTGTATTCTCTCACCCTTTAGCCTCCCTCAGGGGTCCACTCTCTATACAGTAAACCTTTGTCACAGTATACAGATTCCCTCTTCCCTTGACAATCAGGTGCCTCACTAGCTACCTCCCTCAGGCCTTGTAATGTAGGCTCTGAGAGCTGAGCCTGTCTCAACTCTCTCTTTGTAACCCTTCCCAACTCTCCTTCCACAGGAAGTCTGGTATCCTCTGACAGCGGTGCCTCACTGGCAGCCTGGGTACTATTCTAATTCACCTCTGCCCTTGCAGTCACTCTGGACCAAGGGAACATCAGTAGCCACAAGCAGCTGTGGCTCACCTTTACTCTCACTGCTACAGGATAGCTCCCTGCCCGAGGTAACCACCTCACCAGTCCTGGTTGCAAGTGTGCAGTCTGTCTGGGTCTCCCCCGGGCTACCAGACCCACATTCTTGTCTCCAAGCCTGACTTTGTGTAACTGCATGCACAGAGGGTACTGCATTATCAAAATCATTCCCTATCTGGATATATGCAGGGATATCCTCAAACACACCTACTTGCTTGCTTCCTTTTCCACCCTCCCAGTCAAAGTGAACCCTAGCCAAAGGTATTTGGAATGGGGTCCCTCCTAAAGCTCTGACTGGAGTAGACTGCCCAAGCAAGTAATTCTCCTCTGCAACCATTGCAGGCTTTACAATGGTTAGGTCAGAAGCTGTGTTTCCCTTAGCCATGGCCTCTTTCCCATTCAATAAGATAGGATATAACCTGTTGTGGTAGTTTGATACCCTTTTTGTCTTGAGACAACTTACTGATGGCATTTTGTCATTCCCACTTACTGGCTCTCCCACCTTTTGTTCTGCACCTTGCCTCCATGGACATCTATATGCTAGCATATATAGGTATATGCTAGGTATAGGGCTCCCTTCTTCCCCAACTCATCTACAGTGTTGCATTGTCTATCAGCTAACCAGATTCTCATGTCCTCAGGCAAAGTGCTAAGGGCTTATTCCATTACCAAAAGGTCTGCCAGCCCTTCAAAAGTGGTGACCTGTCATCCACTCACACACCTATGAAAATAAGTGCTTAGTTCAGCAACATATCCACACACACTTTCATCTGCCTTGTGTCTATGCTCATGAAACCTTTTCCTATAAGCTTCAGGTGTTAACTTAAAATATTCTAGCAAACAGTCTTTAAATTACAATGTTGTAAAGAAATCAATATCAGACAGTTTAGAAATTACAGTTACAGCTTTACCATGGAGTAAGGGGGTCAGGAACCGTACCCAGAGCCCTTGGTCAACATTATACTGTTTACATATCCTCTCAAACATATGAATGAAACTATCAAAACTATCCACCTCTGTAAATTGTGAAAGAAATGTACTGACCTTTGTTGCTTCTGAGGTTCAGTTACTCTTTTCTGTCATTACCTCCATGACTTTGGCGAAGAATCAGCATCTCGTTTTCATGTTGCCTTTGCTTCTCATTCTCCTCAGCCTGCAGACATCTCAGTTGCTCATTTTCCTCAGCCTCCAGATGACTCAGTTATTCTGATGCTTCTATTTCCAAACATTTGGCCTCCAACTCAAGTTTCTTTAACTCCAGATGGATTTTTAAGTCCTCTGTGGAATGGTTGAATTGTCTATTTTCTGAGAGTTGTGCATCTCCACGGCCAGTCTGATTGTCCTCCTGTTTGCTAATCTGTGACGCAGCTGTGACTAAAGCTGCAATCATGTCTGCTTTAGTCAGGTTGACATACACCAGTCCTTTAGTCTGGCACATCTCAGCCAAATGCCTCCTTGTCAGCTTGCCTTACTCCTCTGCTGACATGCTTGCCTGCTGTCCCTGACTAACTCATCTAACAAAAAAAAAATTAAAACAATTGTGATACGAACTCTGAATACTCACTGCATGGCTGATTAAGAGTACAAACACCTTCAGTGACTACTGTACACAGACTACAGGAATTCAATATCCACACCACTACCACCAATGAATATGTGATGTGGCTATCTCACCACTATCAACCAATTAATATGTGATGCCCCTGCACTGGCCCAGTAATTAAGGAGCCTCAATCCTCACCACTAGCACCAGTGAGGGATGTACACAATGGGAGGATGACAAGTACACACAGTAACATACAATTTCCCTTAAGGGCACACATAGATCACAGTCAGTCTGGGGCTGGTTTCTGCCTCTTTCTCCAGATCCCCAATAAGACTCCCCACTGGCACAGCTATAGGTTACTATCTCAGCCGAGTGGTCAAGCCAAAACCTCCAGCACCCTCTGTCCAAACAGTGCTTCATGTCTCCTGCCCAAGTAGCTGATACACGCACACACACACACACACACACACACACACACACACACACACACACACACACACACACACACACACACACACACACACAAATACACACACACTTTGGGATTTGATTTATATACAAACACACAGACACTCCTGGGGAAGGTTGGCACAGGTTTACTAGCTGTGCCCCCATCTGCCCAGACTGTAAGGTAGTTATCACTGCCACCAACCACTACTTCTCAGCTACTTTAGGGCCCTTACAAAGGGTGCCCAATTCTACTGTGTAATGTTACTATTATCCAAATGGTAAGTGTGACCAAGAGCAAGGTTATTGGAGTGGTGGGAGCTAGGCCTGACTCTAAACCGGTTACAAGTGGCGTTCCCCAGGGCTCAGTCCTAGGACCCCTCCAGTTCGGCATATACTTCTCAGAGGTACAGGCAAGCACAGGAGGACTATGGCTGACCAAGTTCACAGACGACTGCAAACTAAGGGCTACAATTGACTCTCCTGCTGACACAGACACCCTCCAAAAAGGTCTCACTGAGACAAATACTTGGTGTCAAAACCATGGCCTCAAGCTAAATGCCAAAAAGTGAATAGTCATCCCCTTTGGAAAAAACATAGTACTCACAAACTACCACATAGGTGGTAGCCCCCTAAATATGGAAGAAGTAATAAGGGATCTGGGGACCCAAGAAGATAGTAACCTCTCCTTTGATAATCTCATTGCCAAAGTGGTTAGAAAATCCCTCTATGTGGCCCACCTAATCACAAAAGGTTTTGCGTCCAGATCAAAGGAGGTCATTGTGCCCCTCTATGCATCACTCATCAGACCCATCATAGAGTACAATGCCCCATTTGGGATGTACCTTACAAGACACCTGCAACAGCTGGAAAGACCACAGAAGTGCCTCACCAAGAGGATCACTGGCCACAAACAGATGCCCTATACAGCTCGACTGAAGAAACTCCAGCTGTACTCAGTTGCATACTGCCTACTCAGAGGTGATCTCTGCCTGACATACAAGGCTATGTCCAACCCAGAATTGATGGACATGCTCCACCTAAAAAAAAAACATATCCCCTCAAGCCACATGCTCTAGGGATCTAAACCTCACCGCAACAATAAATAGGATGTGCTGGAGGGATAGATTCCTGTCCCAGAGACTTCCCATGCTCTGGAACAGGATTCCAATCTACATTAGGCAGAGCTCCTTGCTAACCCTCTTCAAGAGAAACCTTGAAGAGTGGATGGGAAACAGAAAGTATACCCCGGGGATCACTTCAATGGTTCTGCTGGATAGAGGCACTAGGAACTAATCTAAGGGGGTGGCGAAAGCCAACACTTTCCAGCTAGGCTTATAAATGCCTTTGGGCAGATAGCCTAGAACCTACCTATGAACCTATACAATGTCATCAAATACATATGCAAGTACCTAAGAGCTTAAATATTTCTAAACAAAACAGCCACAATTAAAAGGTTTAAATATATTTAATAATAAATAATAACAGAACAAGACAATACTCAAACAACACAGTAACTACAGAGTTCAGAATCACAGGAAATATTTTAAAGGTTTACGATCACATGTTCGACACTGCTGTGGTCGAAAGTGCAGATATCCAAAGAAAATGTTCAGAAATCACAACATCGACCACAGTAAATGCCGAACTGAGCATTTCAGTGAAGTCGAAAACTGAACATTTCAACTTCACTGAAATGCTCATAGCCGTTAAACATAATTTAACATGTTTTGCAGGGAGGCCCTGCACCCCCCCAACCCCCCTACTTATATATATACAAACTCCGAGATCGCACTACACTGAAGAAAGGGTACATTTCCCAGTCCCCATTATAGTGCGATCTGCACTACACTGTCAAACCTTGCTATAGCGGCTGTTCACTATTGTAAGGTTCAACAATATAGTACTCACACTAATGGCTCTGCTACCTGATTTATGCATATACGTTAATCGCACTGATCGACTATGTGATAGTAAACCTATTTTAAAACAACATTGCAGGACAGTCTCAAATAAATACAGAAAACATCTAAACTAATCTTTACTATATTCCAATCTATATCTAAAATAAATTACTGTACTCTGAATAACTTAATTACAGAGTAACACGCAGGCAGAAGTGTTGAATGGATGTTTCTAGGTCCAAGACAAGATACAAAAGGCAGAGACTTTCCCTGAGAGAGTTGTTAAATCAATATTAAATATTACTGCTGGGTCAGCCTAGATGATATCACTCCTTGTCACCTGCCTTTAGTTGCCAGGCCAACAGAAACTAACATCTCTGTGTCAACAATACATATCACTCAGATGTTTGCCCAGAACTGGAAGTCGTAAAACAATTAAACACTTTTGCAGTTTAAACCTAGTAATTATTTCTGTTTCAAGACAATAGAAAAACCTTTAGCTGTAGACATTGTTTCTGTTTCACTGAAACTGAGAGATAACACAATCATAAAACAATGTCCACTTATTTTCTTGAAAAATTGCAAGTTAACTATGTATGTTCTAACTTTTACTATTAAAACATACATTTGCACAGGTATATAGTTTATACACAGTTCTGTTCTTTTCCAGAAGGGTACACTGTGGACACATCCTTGAAGTTGAGTACATAACATACAGTTCTGCATAAATTATATCAATATTCACAAATGGCATATGGTTATTTACAAAATTCCAGTTGGCTGGGCTGGCAACATCACATGTCCATAGGTAAAACAAGCATGGTAGGGCTAGAGAGGGATTTGAAGAAACTGTAAACATGGGTGTTGAGTTATTTGCTCTTAGTCCATGTGAAATCGATCACCAAATAATCTCCACCAAAAGCATCAACTACAGATGACTTTGCAAATTAATTCTGTTTGTATAACACATTGTTTATGTCAGTATCTAAAAGGCATGTTGAATTTTTGATGTTGGTTTCAAAAGCAAGAAAAACAACATTGATGTTGAAGAAGAGTCAGTAAAATTTACATTAAGCCAGAATGAAGTAACAGAGTCACATGATTTCACTTCCTGGTCTGGTAAAGGGGTAACTCAGCTGCATTCACTTCCATATTCAATTTGAATGACAGAAAATTAACATACAGTTCCAGATTTGGTCTGGATGGAAAAATGTCTTTGGCTGTCAGTTCTGGATATAACACTGTTCCTGGGCTTTCATCTGTTTCTGCTGGTTCACATGGAATGACATTATTTAATAGAGTTTTGGTTACACTCATCACAACAGAGGGTCTTCTAGACATGTGACACATGGATCCAAATGGGAGGCCTTTACAAATGGATGGCAGTAGCAGTTGTCAGCAAAACTAAGTAGGGCCCTTTCAGTCTAGGTCTGTGTGTGTCTCTTCAGGAGTGTACTTTAATGAAGACAAAATCTCAGGGCTTTAATAAATGACTTTTGTATTCTGTATGTCATTATACTGCATATAAAACAGATTTGTGATAATTCTGCAAGACAGAACAGAGAGAGATTTACAATACAAAAAATGGACTCGTTGGTGTCTTGCAATTCCACATTCATGGAAAGTGGTGTGATAGCCATTCTCATGGGTCTGCCCATAATGATTTCATGAAGGGACAATCCTCTAGTGGTACTAACTGCACTTCTTATATCAAATAAAACTAAGGGCAAAGCTTCTGACCATTTATGACCAGTCTCCTCACAAATTTTAGCAAACTGGGGATTAATTGTTTGATTAGCCCATTCCACAATTCTTGACGATTCTAGTCTATAAGGGCAATGAAAGTGCAATTTCACATTCAGAATTTTCCAAATCTATTGTATTACTTGACTAGTAGAGTGGGTGCCCAGATCTGAATGCAACAAGGGACTTTGAATCTTGGGATCATTTTTGATAGTAATTTTTTATCTACTATGTTTACATCGTTCTTTGCATAGAGATACACATCTACCCAACCAGAAAAAAGTATCAAAAACAGCCAACGTATATCTGTATTTCTCCACTTGAGGGAGTTCAGTAAAGTTCCATTGTATGGAACAAAATGGCCCCAAAGCTTTTTTTAGTGTTTGAATAGGTGCAAGTACAGATTTAGACTCACTGTGTTCTAAACAAACCACACAAGTATTTACAAAATGTTGAGCAACTTCTGAAAGATAAGGGGCATACCAGTCATTGGAAATCTGTTGTTTTAATGCATTTTTGCCCAAATAAAAAGGAAAATGGTTGGCTTTGACCAACTGAGTTAAGACATTTTGTGGGGCTACTAGCTTTCCATCCAAGTGGTGCCACAGAAGGTTCACACACTGGCTGCAGCCGTCATTTATCCACCTCATTCTGATTCTGAAAAAATAACAGCTCCTACAAAGGAAAATTATTGTTAGTTTCATTCAGTTGCTGTAAAGCCTGAACAGGATAAGGCAATGCATCTTGTCTTACCTCCATATCTGCAAAACTAATTCCCTTTGTTATAAAGGAATAGTCATTTCTATGTGCAGCACATTTAACCACAACTACCTTCCTTGGCAATAATAAGGCATCTAATGAATCATTAACAAAAACAGCATTTTCAACAACAATTCCTGCTCAAGTCAAATAACCTCTTTCTTTCCAAAGTATCCCAAAATCATGAACTACTCCATAAGCATAATGTGAATCTATGAAAATTGTTACTGATTATTTATTGCCAGACTTACAGGCTTCAGTTATAGCTGAAAGTTCAGTTGTTTGAGCAGATACATTTCCATTTAATTGTCCATGTTAACAAAATGCTGTTTTGTGTACAAAAGGAAAAGGTTTCTATGAGTTCATAATCATCTTTTCGAATGCAGGAGCCATCCACATGGCAGTGGAATGCATTGTAAATATAACCTAGGAGGAAGCATAGCGTCAACAACAACTACACAGTTGTGTGCTTCTTCATCTTTTGTAGGAATTAAGGAAGCAGCTGGTGGACATCAAACAATCTGAAAAGGGCTATTACATAAAGACAGCTCATATTTAGGCAATCATGCTGCAGATAGGGACTACATCTTAGTCTTTGAAAACAATGCATATTCAGAATGTGGAATTGTCACGTAAGTATCATACCCGACAGTTAGAGCAGCCACCATTTCCACTAAGCATGCCGTTGCAGTCACCGACCTAAGGCAGTAGGGGAGGCCACTGCTGCTACAGCATCAAGATCTGTAATAAAATAAGCGATCGATCTATAACCATCAGTTCAAAGTTGTGCTAATAATTTTACTGCTACTTTATTCCATTCACTACAAAACAAGAAAAATCTTGAATAATATGATAACCCAAGTGCAAGAGTGTTTAAGAGTAATGTTTGCAGTTGTAGAAACACTTGTTCGTAGGTTCATGGTTTCATAAGTGTGTATTAGGTTAATGATCACTAGGACCTTTTTAAGCCTAGCTGTGCATCCCAAATCTCTGACAAGCTCTGGTATCTTGAAATGTGTAAACAGGGGCTTAGAAGATGACACATTTACAAGCAGGGGCATGGGAAATAAACCATTTACAGGCTACCTGTGTCCATTCCAGACATAGGTGTCAACCAGGGATGAAGTTTCTGTTTCCCATCCAATTATCCACATTACACTTGAATTGGGTTACGGAGGAACTCTGCTTCACATGGCTGGAAGGTCTGCTCCAGAGAAGGAGTAGTGTTTGGGATACATTCCAGTATATGCAGGAGGTCAATCAGGATGGAGTCTGACAATGCCTTGTACATCAGTACATCAGGCATATATCTCCCCTTAACAGCCTGTAGGACACAGAATACAGGGATACAGTTCTAAGGTTGTCTTCATAGGACATGTTATGCCCTGTATTCTTTTATTGAGGAACCTCTGTGGATGTTCCAATTGCTGGATATGCCTGGTTAGGTATATACGAAAGGGTCAGTGTACTCAATGATACATCTGATGAATTGTGAATACAATGGAAGGTTGCACAACATAGAATTTCCTCACTACATTAGAAAAATGATGGTCAAGGGCTAGATTACTGTCTATGTCTGACGCCAAGTCCCCAACTACTGGGTCGACTCTTAAGGTGTGTGTTGTCAATATGATAGTTACCAGGGGTGGATAACTTCCCACAGGATATGATTATGCATTTCTTGGCATTTAGTTTTAGTTCATGGCTCTGACACAAGTTATTTGTCTGTGTCAGCCCTTCCTGGAGATCATTTGTGTCAGTGGGGGATTCTATGACTGTTGCTAATTTGCAATTATCTGCAAATTTGGTCAGTCAGAGGTCCATGATAGTTAGTCATAGGCCCTTGTCCATTTTAGTCAGACAATTATTCATTGTATAAGTAGAACATGGACACCAAGAACAAGTATGTGTCAACCTTGGATGAGATGATAAATATTGGATAGGTAAAATATATTGCTGCACTAAGGCTGGCTTATACCTCTCATACTGGGGCTTCCACATAATGGCTAAATCCTTTGCTGTCCCACAGTCTTTGACACCATTCCCCTACTGGACATTTTACATAGCAACCTAAGGTTTGGAAAACATCATAGTGACACTACTTAGTGCTATGTGGTAAGGTATAAAGATGCCAGGCCTTGAGGCCCTTCTGTAACTCAAACAAATTAATATTTGTGCAGTTACTGAGACATGGCTTCAGCGCTATGAGGACACTTCCTATATATCAGGGTTTAGCCTTAAGGTGGCTGTGGGGTAAGTATCTGTATTTGTCAGAGACCCATCACCTTACATCAAATTACATGCCACCCTAACTTGGAGCTCCTGGAGATGCAAATTATCCTTAACAAATGCATCTATTATATCATTGCTAGCTACGTATCAACATTACTATGTCCCAGAAAACATGGAGATTATCTTACTACCATTGAGGGGATAAATATCAATCCAAATTCGTTATAGGAGACTTCAATTCTTCAAGCATTTACTTGCACACTAACACCTCTAGAAATGGATATTTTCAACATTTCTAAACTTTGTTGATACCAATGAGCTGAACGAATTATAAACATACTCACGAGATTCTTTAGACCTTTCCAACTAGCCTCCACCTTTATCCCACCCTAAATGTCCTCATCCCAGGTTAAACATGGACACAATTCAATCATCTTCTCTGTCAGGCCTTATGGTACCACTCCATTACAATGTAAGACAATCTCCAGGAGTTTCTCCAGGGCAAAACGACTTCAGCTATAGAAGTCCTATGCAAAATTCCCTGCAATCGTTTGCAAATGGACCCAACAGAGATGGCTGTCACATTATCTCTGAATTTTACCATCACATTTATTCACCAACTTTTAGTGACCATTGCACTATCATAGTCTCACAAAAAAAATCTACAGGTCAGATACCTCTCAGCTTAATATCTTTCAGACCTAAGCACCCCCATAAAATTCCCATTCTATACTCAAAAGATTACTACTATTGATTGGTTGCCAGTGCTCTCCCTTTCTGATGCGAGCATTGCTGCCAGTAAACTAACAGACCTACTGCTTTCAGTTTAGGTCACACACTTCCCAGTGATCTCATAGTTACTGAAAAAACAAAACAAAACTGAATGACTCACCAAACAGCTTTACTCCCTAGTGAAACTATGGGATGAAGCCTGGAAAATGTGGAACCTTAACCATGACAAAACTCTGAGCAACTTAACCAAACAAGCCACCAGTAGAATCAAAACTAAACAAGTAAAATCTAAACAAGCTTCCCTTCATCACTCCTCTAAATATTTCTGGCAGAAAATCAAAAAACTAACAGGAAGATTCTCCCTAAATAAATTATCCAGTCTAGTATATATACCCTGCCCATTTGGTAATCTTACACTGTCTGCCTTCTTCAGAGAAGTCTCAAGCCTTCCCATATACTCAACTACCCTTAGAGGAACCACACAACAAAGACAGTCTAATCCTCCTGATTTCATTCCACCTTTTTAGATCTCAAAAATCACTTCTAAGTTTTACATCTATGTGAAAAGATTCTTTTGAACTCACCACCTAGACCTGACAATATCTGCCCTAGTTTCTTGTACCACTGCAGAAATGTCATTGCCACTCCTCTTAAGTACATTTATAACCTTTGCCTTACTACTAACACTATTTCAAATATTTTGAAAACCTCTTTTGTCAAACCAACACCAAAAGAAACCTCTTCTTGCAGTAATTTTTGCCCCATCTCATTTTACTCACTCTTGGTAAAATTCTAGAAAAAAACATATGTCACCAGCTTGCCACTTTCCTACAAAAATAAAAATCTGCTCTTTATTAAACAACATGGATCTGTGGCTTGTAGAAGCACAACGACTGCTCTGTGAACCCTGAATGATAACATCTTCACTAATATGGATAAAGAAAATCTTACTGGAGCTCTGTTCATTGACTTAACCTGTGCCTTTAACATGGTCAACCACTTAATTTTACTTTTCTATCTGTAAAACATTAGGATCAGCCCTGATGCCACTGCATGTTTGAAATACTTTCCATCCAAACATTCATTCCAACTACAGATAGGACCTAATATTTTCAACAGTTCCCTCGTTCACTTTGGATTTCCACAGGTCTCTATTCTAGTACCTCTTCTGTTCTCAGTCTTCATCAACAAACTTCTACTATACCTGCCCCATTTACTACAACTTTGTTATGCATATGAAATGGTCCTGTATAGGTCTGATCCATTACATCATACAACTGAAACTCAACTTCAAAAGGAATGTATTTAGCAACAAACAGGTTAAAGTGTAAAAAATTACCGATCAATGCAAAAAAAAAAAAATAATAAAATAAAATAAAATAACAAAGGCTATGTTAGTCAGTACCCATAAATGATAATTCAAATCCCAACAATCCTTTGACTTTATCCTTGACTGTATTAACAATTCCACTGAAACCAGCACCATCTTTAGATATTTTGGGATATGGCTAAACGAATTGCTAAACTTCCATCAGTACAAAAAAAATTCACAGCCAAGATCAACAATCTACTCTTTGGGGCCAACAAAATATCTCAGTTCCTCTCACATACAGCAAGGGTTGCCATAGGAAAAATGTATCCTCCCAGCTAATCTTTAGTAGGGTCATCCCCATGTTTGCATCTGCCTCAAAAGCACTGCCACCATTCAGATCCTCTCCAATAAAATATGTTGATGCACATCGAAGTCATCATGGAATAAACACCACTGCCTTACTTTTTCAAAGGCTAAGTGGCTTCCAGTGCAGAGCAGGTCAAATCTTCTTCTAATTTCTTTATTCATTAATATGCTCAAAATCGACAACCCACTCCTCTCTCTTCCAAATGTTGTACTTTCACTCAAACCTATAACCTTAGAAGTCAAGCCAGAGACAGTCCTACCCTGCAACCCTCGTCTCTCAGATTGCATTTTTCTAGCCATTGATTATCTGTATTGGCCACAAAACTGTGGCAGTCACTTCCTCCGGACTTAACTGACCACACAAACTACTTTATCTCATTATTCAAGCCACAGTTCAAAGACAGTTTGAATGCAACTGTCCCTCTAACACACGTCACCCAAACCGATCTCCCAAATGACTAGTGCCTTTACCTCCCATATACCTTAGCCACCAGATCAGTTAATTCTTCCTAAACAGGCATTCAGCTTACCACACCGTTACCAGTCTAAAACCACAATGCATAATCTGCCCCTCTTTAGTCTTACTGTTTTCTCTTTGCATTCCTAACCTAGTAACTACTGCCCATAGCGCCACCACTTCTCCTACTTAAACTTTTCTCTCTTTTTTCTTCCACTTACGTAATTGTGTATACATATGGTTTGTTATATTGTCTATGTATGTATTATCTGTTGTATTTTCTATGCACACTCATAAATGTAAACCACTGTTATTTGTATACTGCATATTGTTTTGTTACATTATGATGTAACCCAATCTGAGCCTGGAATTAGTCATTGTTTGATCAGTGTTCTACCACAGTAAACAAATTTAAATAAGCTAAATAAATAAATAAAGTTTGCAACACATTTAAAAAAAAAATAACTAAAATTGGCATTGCAATTAACTCATATTTAACATAAACTGAATTTTTACATTACTTACTCTAATAAGTCACCTGTTTTCAAGAAGTTATGAATAATATCAGTCTGTGAGATGTACGCTGTTTTACAGAGCTACACACACACACACACACACACACACACACACACACACACACACACACACACACACACACACCATTCCACGTATAAGTTCCACCAGTTGCAATGAGATCTTAATAACACATCAGTTTGTTAAGGAATGTGTGTGCTGCAGCAGCTGCTGTAGAAAAATATTGGCAATGATTTAGACCAGCTAGCCCCTGACTATCACAGGTCACAGCCTTATTTTCCGGATTTGGTTTCATCTAAATCATGTCTAACTTATCCCTCTGTAGGAACATGAGCCACACTAAGATGTTTTTTTAACCCCATTTCCTCAGGAAAAGGACAAAGATTGGAATGGTAGTGGAAGCCTTCTGACCTCTAGGAAAAAAAGCTGTAATATAGGAATATAATGCTTACTACAAGATTGCACTCTCCGGCAAAAACAAAACAAAACAAAAAGAAAACAAAACTCAGCAGTTGACTATGCAGTTTCATGTGATGGATAGGTTGAGCAGGCTAGCCTGTTTATCACATGAAAAACCATTTTTTATATCTCACTGCAAAAAGGCTGCTTGAATTATTTATTTATTTATTTATTTAATGCTGACAAAGTTGTCACCATAGGCTCTGTTTGCTTCCTAGAGTAATTGTGAGTATTGGCACGCTTTGTCATTGTACTGTGAGTTTTGAGTGCCCAATTATTTTGAATTCATTTCCTTGATGTCAAGAATGACTTTTACAACATGTACTTTTAGACTGATGCTGCTGTAGATTGGTTATGGCCTGCATGAATACTTTCCATCTGTTTTAGAAGATGCTTTGGTGATCACAAGTCTTTAAAAAAAATCACCGGATTTCATTGTCTTTAATTATTACTGTTCTAGCTCTAATTTGCTTTTTATAGACAAAATTATTCAGAAGGAAGTTAAAAAAAGTATGGGAGGGTGGCCTAATGGTTATGGTGTTTGCCTTATAAACTCAAGGTGCAGGGTTTGAGTCTCACAAGGGATAATTGGCTAGGCTTTAAATGGCTTGCAAGGGCAGTTAGCCTAGAATTAACCTTATTTAACAAGTCACAACCTTCATGATCCCTTTTAGTTTAGTGTTCAGAGTCACCATACCAGTGAAAAATGTCCTCATTAGGGCAGTGAATTATCTCTGTATGGAAAGAGATTATTAATTTTATACTGATTCAGTCGTTCTTAATTATACTGATCTATTACAGGTGCTCTGAAGAGTTCTATGTTTGCTCCTTGCTTTTATATAGTTGCTTATTCGGGAGTTAAATTTGATATTGTTACTCACATTAAATTTGATATTGTTACTCACATTAAATTTGATATTGTTACTCACATTAAATTTGATATTGTTACTCACATTAAATTTGATATTGTTACTCACATTAAATTTGATATTGTTACACTGATGAAGCATGTACATAAGCAAGTGAAAATGTGTGTTAGTATCACTTTGTACTCCCAGAATATATAAAGTTGGTGGATACATTGTATAAATAGGTATAAGATGATATTCTGTAAATATTGGTGGTCTTTATAGACTCAACAAGAGCTCATTTTTCCCCAAATTTTGAAAGTACCATGCCCACTGCCCAAGATATAATTTTTTTAACAGGAAACACATGACATACACATAGAACCTGCAACATTAAACACAGGTACACATTATTCTTCTGTTTGGAGAAGAATGGTCACCATGGTCATTTTGGCTAGTCTAGCAAGTGTACAGTTGCAGGTAAGAGATACTTTGGCATCCAAAGATGGAACATTACCTGTAGGTAAGATTCGATGGACACAAGGTTGCTATACCTTGGTGAGTATTTCTTCACAATCTGCAATGGAATCATTACCATTATGAGATTTGTCTGTAGGGGGTCACTGATTATAGTGGGAGACCTTAGCAGTATTAATTTGTGTCGAGACACATCGTCCCTTAAGCCCATGTTATTTACTCCAGTGGCCAAGTCTTTTCAGTACTTTTAAAAAGGATAATGCAAATAACTGGTGTAAGGTGTTGTAGGCCCCTATGCACACTGTAGTATACCAGCATACCCAGTTGTATTTAGAGCACCAGACATACCCTCTACTCTGTGTTTGTGTGTGTGTGTGTGTGTGTGTGTGTGTGTATGTATGTATATATATATATATATATATATATATATATATATATATATATACATATATATATATATATATATATATATAAATATTTTATATTTTTATAGATATATATATATATATATATATATATATATATATATATGTGGGTCTACTTCATATGACCTTAATTTCATTTGACATTTGAAATTAATTTGACTGAGATCAAAACACTGACAGTGCAAAAGACTGAAAACTCATTTGACTGAAACTCATAACGCTGACACTTTGAAGTAAAAGGTATATGCCCTTTTCCCCACTGTAGTGCAATCCTGGAGTTAGTATATATAGTAAGGGGGGTGTGGGGTGCATAGCCCCCCACATACTTTATACATTTTAAACCATACACATGGATATTTATAACTGCAATGAATAACTCTTTGCAGAAAACAATATTTATCAAAACTATGTACCCCCCAACTATGTAGACTAACTCCAGTATCGCACTACAGTGGGGAAAGGGCATATACCTTTTACTTTAATGTGTCACTGTTATGAGTATCAGTCAAATGAGTTTTCAGTCTTTTGAACTGTCAGTGTTTTGGTCTCAGTCAAATGAATTTCACTCAAATGAAATTTTAGTCGTATGAAGTAGACTTATATATATATAATATATATATAAATAATATATATATAAATGTAAGAAGTACAGATGAAGTCACCACAGCCAGATTCAAAATAAAAATGAATTTAATAAAAAACCTTCCAATAAAAGCAATAGTAGGTAAGCTCTTTCAGGTTTTAACTAATCCTTCATCAGATCCATCTTCCTAACAAACAACAAATCCTATTTAAATGATTCCATAAAACAATTTCCACCTATCAAAAAAAATCAATTTCAAGTGCCAAAATGTATTAATTAGTCATTTTGAAGAAATTCAAATATAATGTCCGATCACTATTGAGTGTATAAGAATGAGGTCTAAATCGAACAATCAAAATAATAAATATATTTCTTCTCATCAAATCCCTTTAATTGTATATGTATCTTATTGGCTGTGATGTCATCGTTGGATACCAGTCAGGTTATTTTTCACAGCCACCAATCACGATTGTCTAACTGCAGTCTTAACCAATATATATTCACTATTACCTTAATCAATAACAGATTTTCCTCACTTCACCTGTATCTCCTCATAGGTTCATTCTGGTTCTGCAGTGGATAACTCCCATTGGTTAAATCTACCTTTATCAAAAAAACAATGGAATCTTTCACATTGAATTTGATTCCCAACTAATACAAACTTCCAGTCATTTGAAACATGTTTTTCTCTTTTGTGTCTACTCAAATTTCCACCCCGTGATTTCCATTAGTAAAAAGGATAACTTCACAATGAACCATCGGCACTAAAATCATACCTTCACTAACAGCCAAGGATTCAAGTCATCCAACTTAAAACTTTAGTCTGAAGATTAGTTGTATTTATGACTCAATTTACGTCTCTATCTATTTGAATTAAAATGCCATTGCCTTACTATGAGGCAAAATTTCTGATCATATTCATATTCTAACCAATTCATCACGAAGTCCAAAAATCTCTTTGAATAATAAGCATCTTAGTGATGGCAACATCACCACTGAATACAAATCAAACAATTTTTCTTACGCTCCAATCACAATAATCAAGCTGCAATCTCATCCAATAAATAATCACAGGCATCTAGACCAATAGTAAGTCATCTTCCCCATGCTTATACTTCCACATTGGTCCATTTTCACTCTGCAATGTATATTTACCATTGGTTAAACACCTTCGCCAATTCACCAATGGGATTTGTCACTCAAGATTCATATAGTCTCAAATGGACTTGATTTCTCAATTTAATACTCATTTGCAATTGTTCAGACAATATTTACTTGTCATATCTATTTCATTATTCAGACTTTCACCATGCTTTCTCCACTGATGAAAACATTTTCTTATTGTAAAACGAAGTGACATACGAATGTCTCAATAAAGTGTACCATTATAGAATGACACTCTCATCATAAATAAAGAGATCTATTCTTTAAACTACAAATCATCTCTCATTGCCTTTGGTTCAAAGTCATTTGCATTTATACTTAAATTTCATGTCATATACTGTATTACTATTACCTACTGCAAAGCACAGTTTCTTTTTGTTCTTATATGCTGCATAGTCATTGCAAAGATTTAAATACTGTATTCAACAGATGTTCTCAGTAACAGTCACTGAAACAGTCACTAAATCAATGACCTCATATATAATCTAGATTGTTCATGATAAAAATTGGATTATGCATAGGCAGGACATATTTAATGTCCCATCTTTCTGAAAATGCCGTCCACCATATATTTAAATATCCATATTTGATAACACCCACAAAAATTAGCAGGATCTTAAGTCAAACTGCAGGCATAGATGCAAATATAATAATGGTCTTTCGGCTTTTCCCGGTTAGGGGTCACCACAGCAGAACTCCGGTCTGCTAATGATTGGCAGTGAATTTTTACACTGCCAAGTTGCCAGCCCAATGCCCAACCTTCAAAGAAGGCACCCCCATTCACACACGCACCTACCTGTATGTCTTTCAAACATCACTTGACAGCGGGGAGGACATGCAGACTCCACACAGAAGGCACTCCGGCCGGGAATTGAACAGGAGAACCTCTTGCAGTGAGGTGACAATGCTAATTGCTGCACCACTACGGCCAGGCATAGATCCAGTATTGTTTGTGTCTTTCGGCTTTTCCTGGTTAGGGGTCGCCACAGCGGAACTCCGGTCCACTAATGATTGGCAGTAGAGTTTTACGTGCTGGCCTGCCGGGCGTAACGCACAACCTTCAACGAAGGAATGCCTGTTCATGCATGTCGCCACACAGAAGATGCTCTAACTGAGAATCGAACGGGCAACGTCTAACTGTGAGGCGACAACGCTACCGCAGCACCACCACCTTTATTCAAATTATGGATCCCTTCACTCTAATTTCGGATACCATCCATATCAAGGTCATACATAGCTGCAAAGACAATTTCTTTTTACTTTGATGGACATTTGTCAAATTGCTTACTTGTAAAGGCATGCCTGTTGACCAAAGTTCAACCACTATTTTCTATGTAATTAAAAAGTTCTATGTATGCCTCTTTAATCTCCGTTTTTCTAAGAGCTGATTTCAGGAGGAAAATAGGTATTATCTCCTGGAGGTCTATAAGCTTGTAAATTTCCAATCCACGACATTTCTGCTAATTCAACCGGATTGTTTATATCTCCTCCACTTGCACTTGATTTTAGTATCTGTAGCACCTTAAAATAAAACTTGCGTCCCATATTTTCACTTATATGTTTCATAAGGGGATTCTTGAGATCACATTACCTTATGTCACTCATATGCTTTGAGATTCTCTCTTTAAGATGTCTTACAGTTTTCCCCACATAGAAACTGATGCAGGAAACACATGTAGCTAAATAGATTACATTTTTAGTAGTACAATCGGCATAAAAACTTAAACTGTATTTCTTACCAGAGACTGGATGTATAAAGTGTTTCTCCGTTGAGATAAATTTGCAGCAAGTGCAGCGATGACATGGGTATGTACTAAACAGTCTGATATATTCTCACTGTTGATGTCATGCTCTTGACACAACAATTGCTTTAGATTCTTGCAGTTCCTAAAAGCAAACCATGTTTTTTTTCTCCCACTATTCTCTTAAGGTTCTCATCAGTATGCAGAATCTTCAAGTTATTTTGTATAGTTTCTTAAATATATTTTGTATTCTCTGTGTATGTTAACACCATTCTGACCTCTCCTTTCTTGTTGTTATAGTTCTGCATATTATTTTGTGATATTGTTCCCAAAAATTCATGGGATAAATAAGATCTCCCTTCATTCCCCTTAAGTGTTTTTACATAATTAGACATCTCTTTTCAACTTCCTGAGTATGATACCCTATTTCCACAAATAAATTCTTCATATCTGTTGCTGCTTTATTAAAATCTTGATCATTAGTGTGAAGTCTAGACGTTCTTAAAAATTATGTATATCTAGAATGCATACTGGACTTTATAAGAATGTTATTCTTCCATCAAGATTTCCTGAACAAACTGCTTGCTATCATCCTTTCTTCATCTTGATGCAAGTGTACATCTAAGAAATCAATGTAAGTGTTGTCGTATAGTAAAGTTCAAAAAATCTGTTGTTCCTTCCAAATATTCATGGAACTTTATTAATTCAATTAAATCACTTTTCCATATAAAATATATGGTATGTCAGTACATAGGCACCTTTGAACAAAAGGAATTGTTGTTCAAGATGTACATGTCCTCCCATTGTGCCAATGCCAAATTAACATAACTGTTGGCATATGGGGTTCCCATGACCACACCATGTTGTTGTAGATAAATCTCATTATTAAACACAAAAATATTATATTTCAAAACCAGTTCTGTAAGGATACATATGAGATTAATCTGATCTTCATTATAATTACTAATCTTCATAAGATCATCTCTCAGTGCCTTTAAACCATTTTCATTAGGTATCACTGTAAACAGACTTTGGATATCCATGGTTACCATTAGGTGTCTTTCTTTATCTCTTTTATCCTTTTTATTCTCTACATATTCTTTGATGGAGACCAGGAATTGTTGTGTATCTTTCAATACTACTGAAATCATAGGAAGCACTTGTTCCAATTTATTCTCCACATACCTGGATGCTGGTTCCGTCATCCATCCTGCCCCAGCCGCAGTGGGCCACAGAGGGGGATTCAGTGGATTTTGATGTATCTTATGGAGACCTTTAAATATAGGAATAATGGGAACACTAACACTTTCAAATATTCATAGAAGTCCTTCATTATTCTATTACTTGAAAACAAGTCCCATATATGTACTTTGTCTAATGGATGCTTTGATTAATTCTACTTATCTCCCATTCAATAGCTCATACACTCCTTCCTCATTCAGTAACTTTTTATCTTCTGACAATAATCATTCAAATTCATCAGGACAATTCCTCCTCCTTTATCGGCTGGTCTTACAACTAACTCAGTATTATCTCTCAGCTTCTCTGTTATTGGTTTCATTGGACATTTTTTTTTTATTAAATTCATTTTTATTTTGAATCTGGCTATGGTGACCTCATTTTTACTTCTTAGTTTCTTCTTTGTGTTATGGAATGAGTCTTTGTGTTACAGAACATTTATAATAAATAGGCACTGCCACTATGTACATATACAAAATAAATACATGCACCTTTGGTGCCATTAGATAAGCTGCTTCTTTACAAAGAAAATGTATATTTTTATTTAGTACTTAAAAATATACAGATGCTGCCATATGTAACTAATTTGACAGTTTACAGTGAACATGTGAAAGGGAAAATATTAGTTGTGAACAAGGCAACAGCATACAATTTTTTTAAAGAAAGGCCGCAGTATTTGAATGTCACATCAGCTGCACATGCATCTGATAATGGAGAGGTACTCAGATGAGGTTGCCACTTCTAGACACTCGTGAATTACTGGAACTCTAGCTGGAATTAGTAAGTTAATTCCTCAAAGCACTCAGTGAAGACCCCCACCCCACCCCCCACCAACAAGGTCATAGCTGCTCAGGACTTCCAAGACTGAGCCTTCCAAACAATATTGACAGTTATTGGATTTCCTGTCATTCTGTATCATTCAGCATAAAACTGTCTTCTACTAGAATGATTTGCAGCCTGTAAAAATATTTTTCATTGCAGACAATATAGAGACTGACACCTTTGGGTGTCATTAGTTCATAGGTTCATAGGTTGCTACTAGGCTATCGGCCCTAGGGCCTATGCAAGCCTAGCCATAACAATTCCCTGGATATTTCTTCCCACAATATTTACTTCTCCAGGCCCCTGATAAACAGGCTGATAAACTATCTATACCACTGAGCTTGCAGCCAGAGCTACTGCTAAACAAAAAGGACACTTCATGTGTTAATGTCCTTCAAACTTGTTAAAGCCATTATATCTTGATATGTATGACTTTCTTACCCATGAGCAGCTTGCCCTCCTTTGACAAATTAAGCATGTTAGCCTACTGCTAATGTTCCTTTCAGTGAAGACTGACCCATACTGACAACCCAAGCTGCTAATCTAAACAAAAATCCTATTTCCTAGCAGTCATACCTCTACAAGTTTTCTTTCCCATACTGAACATTGATAAAAGTTTACTAATGGCATTTATAACTACTAACTATTCTGTTACTTTTTCTCTATAATTATATTATTAAACTTACCCAGTAGTTGATTGATGAAACTGACTGATTCTGATACTTAGAAATATAACTGGCTAAGGTCTGTCCTGCTCTGTTCACCTATCACACCCCCAATTCTCACCCACCCCTCTAAAACAACATTTATTCCTACATAAGACATTCCTATTACTCTATAGAACCATCCCCTTCCTGCCTGTATACCAGCTCCAGTTCTTTAGGCATCCTTTTCTTTCTACATCTCTTCCTATACTTCAAGACTTATCTTGAAATCACTTACTGCTATTTAATTAACTTTATATCTGCACCTTCCTCAATTTATCACCTTTATATCCTCTACAAATAACTGTTAATTTTCATTGCCTCCACCGAACATGTTGCTCATATATCTAAGCATACCTGTACTCCTTTTACTGTCACACCTGACATGTTATATAACACCTAACTCACCAACTCTAAAATCCCAAACTCTTACCTGTTCTGCACATATTATTCGCCAGCCCTACACAGACAAAATTGCATCCAACTTATTTCTTTATCTCATTTACTAAGACAAATCTATCTACTTCACTACCTACTCTTTCAAGTTTAAATATAATCCCAATATGAACTCGCCATTATGTCCTTTACTTACATAACCAAATTATTTTTTTATGTGGTGATATATTACATAATCTCCGCACATACCTCATTTCTACGACTCCCTTACCTCTCCTACATCTGTATCCTCAAAAAATCTAAAAATTTCCAACATCAACATATGAAGTATAGTTAACAAAGAAACATAATTCCACTTTTGGATCTCTCATTACTCTACTGACATTGTCATGTGCACTGAAACCTGGCTTAAGCAACACATTAAAGGCTCTAAAATTCTTCCTTCATGCTATAATATTATATGGGCAGAAAAATTAAACAAAAAAAAAAAAACTGCTGGTGTAGCTATCCTACTTTCAAACCACCTTACCGTCTCTTTCTCACATGTTGTCTCACCTACATTTCACTGCACAGAGATATGAATTTCTAACCTGAAACCAGATTATAATATAATGTATGTATCATTGCCCTGTATATCCCTCTAGGTAAAAATAACACTATCCTGGAAGACATCCTTAACTGGATATCAAATTCCATATCTTACAAAACTACAATCCTTGGTGATGTCATCACTGACTGGCAGCACCTTTCAACAGACTATCCCTCAAATAACATCAACCTATAACCTCCTGACCTCACCCCAACCAAACCTCAGTTTTTGGCTCCATTCTAGACTGGATCCTAGTTTCCAATCTTAAACTATACAGCTCTTCCACAACCTTCCCAGACTCACTCAGTGGCCACTATCCCATTTATGTCCAAAGATTAATAAACCACAACTCAAAAGGTCAACTTCTTAAGGAATATCATAACCTTACCATCTTTAAACCTGATGTTTTCAACAATGTTCTTCAATTCTTTAACTGGTCCAGTCTTTATAGCTTAACACCGGATGATGTACTTACATTCAATTCACTATTTCTCAATACCCTATATAGCCTTGCCCCCATCAGAAAAAAATGTGTTAAATATATCCAGGCAATCTGTCTATCTCACACTAGTCACACACTAATGCACAAGAGAGAAAAAAACTTGATAAAACTGGCAAAGAACCAAATCTGCTGCCACCTTCAAACTTTTAAGCATATCCATAATTATCACTGCTGATGAAAAAAACTGTTTACTTAGACCCAGAAATAAACCATTAAAAAAAAGAAAAAATAAATGCTGGTCCTCTAGTAACAAAATCTTATACCCTGGAACTCCTACTGCCCTCAACCCTTGCCCTTGTAGCTCTCCAGAAGAAACTAATAATAAATCTCACTCCCATTTTATAGGCTTCTTTGCTACCATAACAAAAAATCTCTAAAATTCTTCACCCAGGCTATAGTATTATATGCACTAATAGGTTAAATAAAAATTTTGGTGCTGGAGCCATCATATTTTCAAACCACCTTGCTCTCTCTTACTCATGTTTTGTCCCACCTAGATTTCATTCCACAGTATATGCTTGGTTTACGTTTGGACCCCTAACATTGGGATGTTAATTAAGTATTTGTCTTACAAGCCTAAGTTGCAAAGTACTTACTCCAAACTCAAAACAACTCTGATGAGGTTCACACTTCAATAAACCTCTTTTCTCTATAAAAAAACTGTTTCTACCTTATTCGGCGAGCTCAAGCCCTGCTCTCCCTCCATTGATAACCTACCTACCTACAGAATATCTAAATCTTGCAACTGCTTCCATTGTTTATCAAGTCTCCATACTGATCAATAGATCCATTCAAGAATCACATATCCCATATGTCTGGAAAAAAATCTATATTGTACCACTTCACAAAGGTGGTAACTCTTCTGAAATAACAAACTTTAGGCCTATTACTATCTTATCTTCTCTCTCTAAAATTCTAGAAAAAATTCATACATCACCAAATCTTACAATACCTTCTTCAAGACAGTCTACTAACTTATAACCAACACAGTTTTTGCCCACACCACTTCACAGCAACTGCCTTCTTAGATAACTTTATTAAAGCTAGTTATAACAATAACTCAGTCTCTTCTCTGTTTGTAGATCACTCCAAAGCCTATGACACAGTTTCTCACTCCAGATTATAAAATGTATGCACTTGGTCTAATACAACTCACAACTGCTTCACTAGTTACCTATCTCATTAGCAATAATCTGTATAATGGCTGTCTACAAACTCTTCTTTTCTGCCAGCTAATACAGATGTGCTCCAAGGCTTCTCTTTAACATATTTATTAACAACTTACATAAATATGTCCAACAGGCTTTTCTCATCTACCCTCATCTGCTCATCAAATGCTCTTCACCATTTATACTCCATTACTCAAAATACCCTCAGCTGCTTTAAACACTGGCACTGTGAAAACCAATTCTTCCTAAATCCCAATAAATCTAACCTTTTACTATTTCCACGCAAACCTCTAACACCTCTCAAAAGCAGCTTTAAAATAACTTATCTCAATGACACAGATATATATCATATCTCATATCAAGTTATTAGGCATCACAATCAATAATCAATTGAAATGTGGTCTTTGTATACAAAATTGTATAAAAAACATCAAAAACTCAGTATGCTTTATAACTCCAAAAAATTTCCAACAAAATCACATAGGTTCATAGGTTCATAGGTAAATACTAGGCTCTCTGCCCAAGGGCATTTATAAGCCTAGCCAGAATGTGTTGGCTTTCGCCACCCCCTTAGATTAGTTCCCTGTGCCACTGTCCAGCAGAGCCACTGCAGTGATCCCCGGGGTAAATTTTCTGTTTCCCATCCACCCATCAAGGTTTCTCTGGAAGAGTGTTAGTGAGGTGCCCTGTCTGATGTATATTGGAATCCTGTTCCAAAGCATGGGGAGTCTCTGGAACAGAAATCTATCCCTCCAGCATGTCCTATTTATCGTTGTGGTGAGGTTTATATCTCTAGAGTGTGTGGCTCTCCGGGATTTGTTTTTTTTTTAGGTGGAGCATGTCCATCAATTCTGGGTTGGACATGGCCTTGTATTATAGTATTTTAACTGACTTTTTAATATTGGGGTTCATATTGCCACAGTTACGTGGACTGTGGAAGCTGGCAGTGTACTTTCAATGTTTTTTCTTCCTTTTTTCCACAACAGTAGTACTATGTAGTTGGTATTAGGTTAGTTGAGGAGGGTGAGGGTCAAGCCCTCACTTGGGGTGCCAGGGGAAATTGCACCCTGCAAAAAAGATTTGTTTGTGTGTTTGTGGTGTTTGTGTGTGTGTGTGTGCGTGTGTGCGTGTGTGCGTGTGTGTGTGTGTGTGTGTGTGTGTGTGTGTGTGTGTGTGTGTGTGTGTGTGTGTGTGTGTGTGTGTGTTTTGCTAGTCTTTCATCTGCAGAGATGCATATGATATGACTCTTTTCAATGTCACTTACAAAAAAAGCAGAACTCTCAACACTCCTTATTTTGGAGGAACATTTTCAGGCCTGATTTAGAATGTCCCTATTTTTGGAGGTATGTTCCTATTTTCAGGCTTGATTTAGCCTTTCACACAATTTTCTGAATCCCCCTCATCACATGTGATTTTCTGAAGGGGTCTACTATTCACACACACACAAAAACATATTACACGGCCAATGTACCAGTGGCAACAATAATTAAAAGAAAGAGGGCACAAATCTTACAACTCTCTTTTTCTGAAGCAAAAATAAGACATTGTGGTAGAATTTTTGATTGTTTCTTTAAAACTACACATTCTACACTGTCTATTTGATAATATGCTTATATTTTTCCATCATATTTGTCACTCTGTTTTTTAAACATGTGGTCTGAGTAGTTTCCCACAGTCTTACTGGAAGTGGAAAGTGTCATGTCCTACGTGGTATTCACATGTTATGCTAATTAGATTTCCAGATTTTTAGCAGGATGCTACTATTTGTCAAGGACCTTTGTTCCCATTTTCCATGTCTGCAGGTTGAGAGAGATACATTTATTTTATTCATTTATTTATCCTTTGTTGGCCAGGTTAGTCCCACTATGCTTGCGCCATCTTTTCACAGGAGACCTGAGGAGGTATTTATACTATTAGGGGACCTTTCTTTACTCTTTTTGATAGGTGCTATGGGATATTTTACATCTACCTGAGCTACCACCAACTCAAGCAGATGAGGCTTGAGTTTAACATCCCATCTGAAGGACAATGCACTCAAGATTGCAGCACTCCCCTTATGGTACAGTTCAGTGTCATTTAATTGATCTACCATGGACAAATACATAACCTTTTACCTTCTCTAATGTACACCTCACCAGTTCTTACCAATACTCAAAACTCCCTTTTCACAAAACTAGAGCTATATTATAACAAGATAGCTAGATCTGCAACAAATTTGTCATATAAAAGCCATCACTGGTTCATAGGTTCATACTAGGCTATCTGCCCTAGGGCATTTATAAGCCTAGCCAGAATGTGTTTGGCTTTCGCCACCCATTTTAAATTTATTTTGCTATGCCCTTTTTCGAGGTTAGTATACTGTGCCTCTGTCTAACAGTGACACAGAAGTGATACCTGGGGTAAACCTACGATCTCCCATCCACTCATCAAGATTCCTCTTGAAGAGAGTCAATGAGGGACTCTGCCTAACCTGGACTGGGATTTTATTCCAGAGTGAAGGGAGCCTCTGGGTTATGAATCTGTCCCTCCAGCATGTCCTATTTATTTCAGTGCTGAGGTTCAAGTCTCTCGAGCACGTAGCTCGATGGGATTTGGATTTTCTGAGGTGCAGCATGTCCATTAATTCCGGGTTGGACATGGCTTTATACGTCAGGCACAGATCGCCTCTGAACAGGCAGTATGCCACTGAGTAGAGCTGGAGTTTCTTTAACCGGGCAGCATATGGCATCTGTTTGAGCCCTTTGATCCTCTTGGTGAGGTACTTTTGGGGTCTTTCCAGTTGCTGCAGGTGTCTGGTAAGGTACATCCCAAAAGGGGCAAAACCAGCTGTTCTGCTCTGAAAACAATAAACCAGCTTCAGTTGCCCAATTACCTCAAATACACTCAGCTTCATTTTGCCCACAAAATGATATATAATCCTTTCCACTGTCCATCCATCAGTAACATTCTCAAAAAGTACCTTCCTAACTGTCCACTTCTCTCATCTGAGAAAAAGTTTCTTGAAACTTATAAACCTAAAAAAAAAAACATAGGACATAGCTTGCACTCATAGTAGCCAAAACTTAGAACAAGATTCCTATGGACAATAGATGAACACCTAAAAGTCCCATTTGTAAGCATACCCTAAAAGAATACCTTCTCAACTCCAGTCTCTGTACTTGTCTTCCTCCAGATTAAAGTGACCCATTTGTTTTTCCCTTCCTATAGTCTTTCTCTTATACTCTTTCTCTTCCCTTTCTTTTCCATGCTCCTTCCTCCTTTCACTCTATTATACACTATCTTACGTTTCTTAGTGCCTATCCTTATTTCTCACTTCATCTTTAAATCTTCTTTTACCCTCTTCTTCCTCATCTTCCTTTGACCTTTCTTAGCCTATTATATTCTTCTTCCTCTCAAGTTTCTGCACTGCCTGTACCTTATTACGTCTTCTTTCTCCATACTAAGGAGTTGAGAGGACATGAGTTGGTGGGGTAGTTCAAGCCACTATTGGTATCTTAAGTGCTAGACAGTGGTGTGATCTACTGGGGAATTTTGCAGCCTTGTCATACCCCTGTTTGAGCTTGTTTAGATAAGTCTGATAGATGTCAGTAAATATCGGTGCAGCACAGGGTGGATGGGAGGAGGGTTAGAGCGATATGAGATCGAGCTGCGTTAGACAGATATGGTTCAGCTCTATAGAGATTGACAAGTTTTTAATGATTTTTTTTAACTACATGATGTATATGGGCATCAAATTTTAGAGCTTCAGCTATATGAACTTCTAGTAGTTTGATATGAATGGCAAGTTGTATTTTGGTGTTGTTAGAGGAGGTAAAAAAACAATGACTTTTTTATTGCACTGTGTTTTGGACTGAATGGAAATAATTTTTATTTGCTGATGTTGAGGAATAGTTGGTTGAAGGTCAGCCAGTTTTCTACTGAGGAGAAAGATTCTTTAGTCAGCAGTTGTAGGGAGTCGTTTTTTTTTTTTTTTTTTTGCAGAGCAGATGATGGTTGAATCATCTGCATACTGTAATAAGTTGGCATTCTTTTTTGTCAGGGCAAGGTCAATAATAAAGATGATAAATAGCATAGGATCGTGTATGAATCTGTGTGGAACTCCAGCTAATATGGAAAGACACGGTCAGATGTCAGTCAGTCATTTCAATGCCTGGTGGTGATTAGTGAGGTAGTTGGAAAACCAGAAGAGGAAGGTAGTGGTTATCAAGGCCTAGGTTAGAGAATTTGTATAAAAGAATAGTGTGGGATACAGTGCCAAAAACTTTAGAAAAATCAAGAAAGAGGGCTGATACTAGGCTTGTTTTATCTGTGTTTGTGTTGATTGTATTAATGAAGCTAAGAAGAACTGTGAAGGTGCTATGGTGGGGATAGAAACCATGCTGTGAGAGAGGGATAGAGAGGTGTTTTGTGTGTGATATAATGAAGTAACTGGGAATGAATGCATTTTTCATGTATCTTGGATAAAGGGGAGAGATAATGGGGATGGACCTATAGGCTATAATTAGTGAGCTCTTGGCATAATGGTTATTATCTCACCTTACAGACACAAGGTACAGGGTTTGATTCTGACCTCAGGTTATTGGCTAGGCTTAAAATGGCCCTTCGGGGCAGTTAACCTAGTATTTACCTATGCAACTTTATGTATGGGGAGGATGTAACATTTTTCAATAGGAGTACATAGGATTCACTGACAGAGCACTTAATCAATATAGAAACAAGGAAGGCTGTGGCCTCTGCTACAAGTTTTAGTTTTTCACTTGTTAGGTTGTAAGATGCTAGGGAGATGGGTTTTAGTTTGAGCAGAAGTTTTTAATGGCAAAGATGGAAAATGATTGGAGAGATAAGGAGTGTGGGGATTTTAGGGTCTGAAATTCGCTGTGAGTATTGTTTTTATTGTTGCTATTGAGAAGGGATGAAACTGAACTAATAAAGTTGGAGTTAAATGCATTTACAATGTTTCTATGGTAGTTTGAATTGATTGTTGGTGAGGATTGTTTTGAGCATCCAGGGTTTAGGAGCTGATTTATGAAAGACCAAAATAATTTGGGTTTATTGTGATTATTACTCTAGAGATTTGTGTAGCAGATTTTTTTGCCAGATTTAATTTGACATTTAGTCCTGTTTCTGAGCTCTTTAAAGTTTTGAAGGTAGCTTGATGTTTATTTGTTGCCCAGGTTTTCAAGACATCATCGCAAGATGTCATAAAATCTTTGGTACTTCTGGTAAGCCAAGGGGCTGGATTTGACTTAACTTCTTTTCTGAGTGGAGCTAGCTCATTTAGTATGCTTAGGAATATGTTATTAAAGTGGGATGCATTATTATTAAGAGGTAAATATTTTAGCATTGTCCAGTTGTACTGATTGAGTTTTGAGACAGAGGTGTCACTTTGAAATTTAAGACATTATGTGACACATAGTAATGGCATTTTTTTGAAAATGTATTTGTTTTAAAGCAAATATGAGTTAGGGCCAGTTAAAGAGTCAGGGAGAGTTCCTGAAGTAGATATTTTACCAAGGTAGAGGAGAGTACCCAGTCTATGGTGGTTCCTCTGTTTGTATGATTACAGTGACTGGAAATCGTGATCAGTTGAGTAAGTCCATAGAGATTTATGTTTAAGATGAGTTGCTGGATGCTGGTGTACAGTGAGAGACAGTCAATATTAAATTCACCTAGTAATAATTTTTTTTGAGGAATGTTAGAGGTCAGCCAGCAAAGGGTGTCTTCTGCAGTGGTATGATTGTTACCAGGAGCAATAAAGAGTCCTATAATACACATAGATTTGTGCTGGTGACCAGGATTTCTGCTTTGTGAATGGGAGAGGAGTAAGAGGTGGTAGAGAGAGAGTTGAAACATGTTTTTATAAGTACTGAAACTCCTCAAGCTCTTTAATGGTTTCTGTCAGCTCTATGCATGTTATAGTCAGAAGAGAGTTACCTCTTTATCATTAGTTTCATTTTTCAGCCAGGTCTCCGTTAGTACCCCTATGTCAGGTGTGTGCTGGACAAGCCATGCATGAAATTCAGGTATCTTGTTATAGATACCACTTATGTTAATGTGGACAGTGAGTAGAGAAGACAGGTTTCTGGAGAGTTGCGCAGGGGAGGGGGGATTTGCAGAAGGGGTGGGGTAGATATAGGAAGGATGTTGGGCCTGGGTTGGGGTGGATATTCCTACTAAATTTTAAGGCTTGAGGATTATGGATAGTAAAGGACAACCATTTTAATTTAGATTTAGGTTTTGGACAGAGGTTTTTGGAGATTAGTTTGTGATGATAAGTTCAATATTTAAACAGATCTGTAGATGTCCAAGAGAATAAAGTTGGAGTTGTGAACAAATTTCTGGTAGGAAAGTTTGCAAGGTAGAAGATGAAAGGATGACAAATGAGAAATAAGATGGTGGCATGAGTGACAGGAGGTTAGATGGGAGAAGAGTAGGAGGAGAGGAAGTGCTACTGTGAAGAACATGTTAGAGGAGTTACTGAGTTACTTTATGAGAGTGAAAGGTTAGGAGTTGATATCAGTGAGTCTATCAAGCTGTATGCAGGTGTGTCTGATGTACTTGTATGTTACTGAATTGTGGTATGAGTGAGATATCGGGATGGATGGGATTGTTTAGCTGTATGAATGATTGTGGCTTTCTGTATAGGTATAAAGGTGTGTTTGTGTGGAAGAGAAGAATGGTGTACGAGATACGATGTAGGAACTGTGGGTGGTGGTCAAATAAAGACTGAGGAAATGGGGGAAATGAGAATGATGATGACTAGATGGAGCTAGAGTGGAGAGGAATTTGGAGGGGTATAAAGATAGTTGTAGTGGGTGTGGGAATGGGGATTGGGTGGGGGAGCGGAGTGAACTCGAGCATAGCAAGGGAGAATGGTGAGGGCTCACCCATATGGAAAAAGGTAAGAATTCCTAAAACAAGCCAAAAAAAAAAAACAATCAGCCGATTAGCTTCAAGTCAGGGTAGTGAAAGACCAACCAGGTATACAGTATGCAAACAGACAAAATGAGGCAGTGCTGTGCAGTCTGGTACTACGTTTGTCAGCACAGCTAGCCAGTATATGCCCAGAAGTAACAAATTATAGCTGGGGTGATCAGGCTCTTTAGGGTTGATTGTGTGAATAGCTAGAGGGCTGGCTGTAAACAATTTGGATTTTGCTGTTTTTATAGCATATTACTTGCTAATATATGGATGTATGGGGGGGAAATACTGTCTGCAATGGGTTGAGATTGCACCCTAAGCTTTTCAGTGTGCCTACCTTTACAACAGTATGATTACGTTTTCATAAGAACTCATAGTAAAAGAGTGAAAACATACAGTAGTGATACTGCTACTGGCTAACAATTAATTTTAGTTGAGAAATAACATGCTCAAGCAAAAGAGTACTCTGTTCTATAATGTTTCTTTTTGGATCACTAATGTTTTACTGTAGCTGCTTGTTGCCGATTAGGTTGTAAGACATTTTGTAAGGGATGATTTTAATGACCAGGACTGGTCCTTGTTTCATAAATAATAATAATCAACAATAGTAACAGGGTAGTTTTTTTCCATTAAACTCACATAAGTCAACACCTGCTATATTTTACCAAGAACTACACAAGCATTTTGGTTCATTCACTGCATTTTGTGATCCCTTGATGACCCTTGTGTATTTGACACAACATTTCTGTTCATTGCTTTAGTAGTACTACATTTATGTTTTAATATAGCAATAAACCATCGTGCTCTGACAACTGTGCTCTAACTCTGACAACTGTGCTCTAACTATGAAATATTTGCGCATGTGCTGTCTGGTTTGAGTTCAATCATTTGACTATTGATCATGCATATACTGGACAACAGCTTGTAACTCAGGATCTCATTGAAGAGAATTTTGGATTATTTATAACACTGCTTGCACCCTGAAATCATACATTTTCTTATCAGGACCAGCACCAAAATGTTATCCATAACAACAACAACAAAAAGACCAGCTAGACTCTTGAGCAAACCAATCATTTCCCATTGGAAAATTTAAAATGCAGAGGTTATGGCAAGTGGCAGCCTTTTCAAACAGAATTGTCCTAAGTGGTAATGAAAGTTGTCAGCCTTTAACTTTCTTTACTTAGGATATTTACTAGAAACCACTGGAAATATTTAGCATCGGCTTTGGACTTCTAGAAGCATAGAAACTTGGAAACAAAGCATTTAGATTATATTTTGCACCCAGGGAATTACATATAAACTACATTTAAAATCCTGCATTTATCTTAGTATTTAAATCTGTTTTGTGTGTTTCGTGTTAATTGAAGACTTTTTTTATGGTTGTGGTACTTTAATATTATTAACTAGCTTCTGTGTTCTGATTAGATGTTTAAATAATTTCTGAGTGGAATCTCATTTTACTGCATGTTTACTCTCTCTCTCTCTTCTGAATCTAAAGTTACAGCTATAAATTGATTTGTGCTTTACAGTATCCACTGATATTTCTCTGAGCTGTTAAGTGGTTCATCAGTATTGCTTGTCTAATTCTGTATTGTCATCATTTTCAAACAATTTCCATTGTTATTTTTTTCTGAGCTCTTAAGTGGGTTATTAGCATTGCTCATTTAATTCTGTGATGTAGCAGCTTTTCAAACTTAAAAAGCCAGCTTTGGCCACACACACACACACACACACACACACACACACACACACACACACACACACACACACACACACACACACACACACACACACACACACACACACACACACACACACACACACACACACACACACACACATTACACAAACAGTCATCCATCTTAGGCTTGGGACTGCTGGAAGCTTGAAAACAAAGCATTTGAACTACATTTTGCATCCAGGGAAGTAAATTTAAACTAGATTTAAAATACTGCACTTATCTTACCACTTAAAAATGTGCTGTGTGCTGTTTGTTCTGTATGTGAAATTAAAACTATTCATCACAATCCTTTTTATAGTTGCAGTAATTTACAGTATAGTATTTTCAAGTAGTTTCTGTGCTCTGCCTAGGTTTTTAAATAATTTCTGCGTGGGCTCTCATTATATTGCATTTTTACTATCTCTGTTCTGAACTTTCTGGCCCTTCTTTCTGTTGTGCTGTTAAACCTGAAGGCTTTGGAACTACCCACTCCTCCCAGTCTCATCTTCTGTATACCTGGCCCTAGAAGCTCCAACTAGTCCGATCTTTTTTGCTTATCTTGCTGGGTACTGACAGATGAAAATGGAAAGGCCCTTTCCTTAGACTGTTAGTGTACTTTGAAAATGCCTTAAAATGTGTGTGTGTGTGTGTGTGTGTGTGTGTGTGTGTGTGTGTGTGTGTGTGTGTGTGTGTGTGTGCGTATTCCTCATTGATGGCTTTTATGTCCTTGAATCACCTTCTAATTACTTGTAGTTGGTTTTTAAATATTGATTCTGATACCTATTCACCCTTGGCAAACTAAAGTATGTTTTTACATTAAGAAGACTTGGACTGCAGTTCTGGTGTCAGTAGAAAGGTAGCCTGGTCTGCCTAAAAAGCCATACACAGTGGTAGGCTTAAGTGAGAATTACTTGTTGTAACAAGTTGTTTAATTTGTTTCTCATACATTTTTCACATTTGGCTAGCTAAAGTGTGTTTTACATTAGGAAGAGCCAGACTGCAATTGTACTGAGAGTAGAAAGCTAGCCTGGTCTGTCTAAGTTACACTGGGAAGCTTAAAGTGAGAACTGCATATAGGTAGTTATTTGATTTGTTTCTGATAGATTTCACTTTTGGCTAACTAAAGTGTGATTTTACATTAGGGATTGCAATTCTAGTGGGAGCAGAAAGGTAGAATAGTCTTTCTGAGTCAGGAAACACATAGGGGGACTTAAAGTGACAATCACTTGTTGTAACTAGTTGGTAATTTTTCACCTTTGTCTAACCAAATATGTTTTTACAGTGAAAAGAGGGACTGCAATTCTAGTGGCAGTAGAAAGGTAGCCTGGTCTGTCCAAGATGGGAAACACAAAGGGAATGTTAAAGCGAGATTGTTTCATAAGCCAGAGGGTTTTTCAGAGACTTAGCTGTTAGGTGTTAATCTTCACCTGAGAGCTTTTGTTGTGCTTTATCATTAAGAAATTCCAGAATCATCTATCTTGTGGCCAAAGGTGTTTACCTGGTCTCTGTAAGTTGAGAAGCACTCCAGTGGCTCAAAATATAGTCACCTATTGGCCAGAGGGCACAGCAGTTATTTTTCAGATTTTTCCTGTCAGAGGCAGTTAGTAGTGCCCTTTATAGTAACAAATGTTTAGTTTGTAAAATTTAAATGTAAAGCTAGTGTTTAGTACTTTAACCTGTGACACAGAAAGGTTTTGCATAAAGCTAAGCTTAGGGCAGCTAGTTAGAGCACTGAACAGCACTAATACCAGATCATAGCACTATCTGACATCTAGCTTTAACCCTAGACAGCACTCAGGTGACAAACAAGTCCATAAATCATAATAGCTCAACCCCAATAAAGGGCCTGACAACATGGACAGGAAATTTCCTAATGTCTCTGTGGCCAGTTTGGTAGATATGGGAATTGTTTCATGTACTCAGACAAAATTTTAATCCTTAAAGAAATTAACACAGTATGTGAAAGATACACATACATAACATCCTTGGAGGGAAAAAAAATTCAGTTACGAACAGGGTTGACAACAGCACACACTCTACTTACTTCACTCATATTGCTCAACACACACACAAACACACACACACACACACACACACACACACACGCACACACACACACACACACACACTGACCTTCTTATCCTGAGCCACTTAAAAGAAACATTCCAAAACCTCATAGACCTCCTAAGCCATTAAACATTGGGTCTATATTACCATCTCGAATGGTAAAAATATTGAACGCTCACATGAGCGAAAAGGTACAAAAATGAACTTGCTATTGGAGGGGGCTCTACCCCCCCGGCTAAATATATATCCCAACTCCGAGGTCGCACTACAGTGAGGAAAGGGCAAATATTCCATTCCTCACTGTACAGCGACCCCAAAAAACAAGTTTGTTTATGTACCTTTTTGCTCATGTGATCGTTCGATATTATTACCATTTGAGATGATAATATAGACCCTAAACGTCAACACCTTTCCTCAGCAATCACTAAATCACACACCGAAAGCAAAACCTAACACTATGCACAAACCTACATCCAATCATACCCCAAGAACAAAGCCTGTAAGACAAGCAAGCAGTTTACCTAGTACTCTTGTCATAAGGGGTTCTATTGTACAACACACAGATACCTTCTCACCAGGCTGGACAAGGAGAAGATAGTAGCTGCCTATCTGATGCTAGAATCCACAAAATCTTGCACCTACTCAAGACACTGCACCACAGGTACCAATATGATTCTAACATACACCATGCGGGTATAAATTACCTGAGACATGCTCACAAGACTATATAAAAAGAGTTATTATGGATATCTGTGAATCTGTGTCACAGATAGATATGTGGCTTGCACAGAGCAGCATTCTACCTTCACCAAGGATGATGCCACAGTATGAAAAGAAAATATTTGAATTTAATAACCGACCTAGCTTCTCGTGTCATGCCAGGGGGATCCAATATCTAACAGCATGGGAGGAAATGGACAAGAAACCATATTGCATTGCTAAAGATTGTCTGCACCTGTTCCCCACCCTGGGCTTTCAGATATTGGCTAAAGCTTTATTTTTATTTATTTATTTTACATTTGTTTACTGGGAAAGTCCAACTGGACACAGGTCCTTTTTCAGCAGAGGCCCGGGGAAAAAAGCTCCAAGGGTAACAAATAAATACAATAGAGAAAAAAAATACAGCCAAGTGAAAAGCAAATACATACAAGATAGTGGTTTCAGACACAAAAAATAGAGCAACTGTAATTTACATAAAAACTGATTGTTTACATTTAGTGGTTATCGTCAAATGATTATGTACAGTGAAAGTGAAGATACCATTAGTGCTAGAGCATGCTAGTAGAGTAAGAGTAATAGTAATAGAGTGAAAAGGAGGACTAGGTTATCCAGGGGAGATGCAGGTGCAGAGCCAGGTGTTAGTAAGGTGCGTTTTTAGAAGTTTTTTAAATTGAAGTGTTGAAGAGTTAGTTACTTGTGAGTTAGGTAGATTATTCCAGTGTTTGGAGATGTGCTTGGAAAAAAGTGATTCACCTGCTGAATTGTTAGCCTTGGTGGTGTGTAGAAGTAGTTTGTTACTGCAGCGAAGAGGTCTTGAGGAGGAATATGGCTGAATGATATCTTTGAGTGCAGGTTTTTTTTCTGATTGATAGAGTATTTTGTGGGGAAGGTAAGCTGATTAAAGAGAAGAAGTTGAGGGAGTTCAACTCACTTGAGCTGCTTAAGTGATGAGCAGTGATGGGACTTGTATGAGGCATTAGTGGCAAACTTGGAGATTTTATTGTAACAGGCTTCGAGTTTGGCTAGATCTGTCTTGAGGAGATTGGTTAAGATTGGGCAGGCATACAGGAGAGTTGAGAGGAGGTGAGTTCTAGCAATGGTGGCTTTTGTGTTATTTGTCACAAAAAAATTCTGTGAACTTTTTTAATGACTAGGGCAATGTGAATATCAAATTTCAGGTTATTGTCAATTTCCATTACTAGTAATTTAGTATGGTTTGCTGGGGTAATAATAGTTTTATTTTTTAGAGAGGATACTAAAGGTTGTGGATGGCAAGGTGTATCTGGTTGGGTAGAAGAGAAGAATTTTGTTTCAGCAGATAAGAAGGAATCTTAAGTAATGGTATGGAGGTCTTTGAGGGAGGAAGCAGAGCAAATCAGGGTAGTGTCATCAGCATGCTGAACCACTGAGGCCTTGGGTGTAGCCAAGTGGAGCTGGTTGGTAAAAAGAGAAAAAAAGAAGAGGACCAAGGATGGAGCCTTGGGGATCCACTAAGGTGACAGGGAGAAGGGGCGAAAGATCTTTTTGGCAGTGGACAGCCTACTGACATTCTGATAGGTAAATTTGTTACCAGGTGATAGTGGGGTGACTGAGGCTAAGGGAGGAGAGGACATAGATGAGTTTGGAGTGGTTGACCATGTCAAAGGCCTTGGACCGGTCCAGGAATACGGCTCATACAAACTGACCATTGTTTCTATGCTGGTTAACTGTGTTAGTAAAGGACAGTAGGGCTGGGGTGGTGCTGTGAGAGGGGTGAAAATCCATCCATCCCATCCATCCCCTTATAGCCTTTCCTTTTTAGGCAATGTCAAAATTATAAAACCACTACCATAGCAAAAAAAAAACTGAAAGCAACCTTAAGGTGTTATGGCTCAATGCTAGGAGCCTAAACAAGAAATTCCATACCCTACAAGCTCTCTTCACTCTGCAGAATGTGGACAACTGTGCTGTTACTGAGGCTTGGTTTAAAGCCACAGAAAGCTATTCCAGCTACACTGTCATCCACACATTTAGGCCAAAAGCAGCACAGACAGGGGGTTAAAGTTGGAGGTATCTTTATCTGTGTTAGCAACAAATACAACTCCAGACTGTTTAAACGGAATGATGCCCTGGAGTTCAACCATGGCCAAGTCTCCATAGACAAGGTTCCTTACCATGCCCGGGCCAGATACAGGTCACCCTCTATGACCTACAAAGCTCACAACTCTTACCTATACCTATTAGAGACACTATTCATGGTAGATTTTAACTACCTCTCTATAGACTGGAAAATGTATGCTGCTTCTAACTCACAGGCACAACACTTCCTAGACTCTGTCAACATGAACACCTTCAACCAGATAGTGTGCACTCCAGCCAGGGGATCAAACATACTGGACCTAGTGCTCACTAACATGGAAGAGTATTGCAGCCTTCCCTGTGTCATGTCCTCATTGCTGAGATTGGGTCAAAAGACTGTTTCCTTTGAAATAAAAATCAACTTGTAAAATGCAACTAAAACCTTAACAGTTAGGAACAATTCTAACGCAAACTATATCCTATTAAGTGATAGTTTGTCAAAATTCTCAGCTCATTCAAACCCAAAGAACAGGGTTACCTATGGGAATTATTCACAGAAACCTGAAACATGTAAGTGGCTGCATTGAGGTGCTGTATCTACTATTCTGCTCGGCCTCTCTCTGGCCATTTGTATTGCCATTTCTAAAGTTAGACTTATTTCAGTGTATAACTTTTCTAATACTTCTATATCAGCCGGTCCAACCTCAGTTATGTCTCTTATTTGCTCATCTTTAGTGCCATTAAAATCTCATTTTTTTGCCAATTTATATGACCATCTCGCAAATGGTGTCTCACATTTGCACTTTCAGAATGTGGAACACTGCTTGTAGTAATATGGAACAACTGGGCAAACTGTTGAACACTTGCTACCAGCTTCAACTATGAAGTTCTCAGAATCATTAAAATGTGTTACTTTATGCCTACAAAAAGTTATTTTCATGAGTTAATTTTATTCATTATTATTTACCGTGGCATAGAATGTCATGACTAGTATTTTACAGAAGAATGACAAAGAAGCTGAAAAGTAAGGTGTACAAAACAGTGGTACAATCAGTACTACTGTATGGTATAGAAACCTGGGTGGTAAAGGAAGCCAGAAGTGATAGAGATAAAGTGCCTGAGATGGGTGATAGGACACACACTATGGAAGAGGCAAAGAAATAAGGACATCAGAACAGAAACAAAATTAGCTCTAATTTCAGAGAAAGTCAAAGAAAACAGATTATGGTGGTTCAGGCACATGTGCAGAAAAGCAGAAGACAATCTGTTGAAGAAGATTGGGAACAGACAGAAAGAAGGCAAGAGAAAAAAAGGGCATCCAGCAAAGAGTTGGATGGATTGTGTGACAGAAGGCATGGCTGTTCAAGAAGGCAGGAGAGTGGCATTCAATCAAGAGAGATGGCAACAGTTGACCCAACACCCTGACCCCATGTAGAAATTGGAAAAAAAGGGGCTGATGATGATTATTTACCAGGAATATATCTGTTAACAAATTCTTAATAATGAATATGTCATAGACCATTTCAGTGTAACTGTGAGGAACATGGACATTTTAATGCTCAAAGTGAGGAATGCTCCTGAAATGCCATGCACTTGAGAAGGGGGAGGTCTATGTTTGCATATCGAAAGAAAAATACAGCGAGTGGCTACCAATTGAACATTAAACAATGAAAGTTTTACATTCCAAAAATGTGTAACACAAAATAATTCATTGAATGGCCATATGTAGCTGCTTTGCTTTCTCAGAGGGCCATCAGAGGGCATTTTTTTTCCATACTCAAGCATAGACCCCATGAGAGGTGTATGACCTTTGTTTGAACACATCTGTGAAAACATACTTTCTCAGTATAATATTTATTTTTGATGCAAAATGTTTATTGAACTTTCTCATTGCTGGTATTATATAGATTTTTGCAATAACAATTAACTGCTAGCATTTTGGATCATTTGTTATGGTGTAGAGGAGTTTCATAATACATACCAGTATTTTTCATTTTTTATTCCTCAAAAAAATCCCACTTCTGACACTATGTCAGATGAAGGTACAAAATACAAACTATTTCTAATACTCTCATGAAGAAATCAAAATTCAGCATGGATTTTAATAAACATGTAACATGACAGCTCAGTTTAAACCATGTTAACACTTAAGGAGCTTGCACACAACTGCTAACAGCTCAGTACTTGCAGTGCATAATGGTACAAAAAGGGCAATAAATTTTTAAAGGGTAATGACAAGGTGTATAAAAAAAAAAAAAATATATATATATATATATATATATATATATATATATATATATATTACACACATATACAATATATACATGCAGCCAGACAGCTTTAATTTACATTCTTTGACAAGTTTTTGTATATATTTTGGCTACAGAGCATTTGTAGATCCTGCTATATAGATAGATAACTAGAACTAGACATAGAGATAAACAGATAAATTGATAGATGATTTACTCACACACACACACACACACACACACACACACACACACACACACACACACACACACACACACACACAACTATACGCCTATACGCACATATCTAAATATCTGTCTGTCTATCAATGAATGTCTCTCTGTCTCTCTCTCTCTCTATATATATATATATATATATATATTTATTTATTTTATTTATTTAAATTTGTTGACCGGGAGTGTCCGACTGGACGTGGGTCCATTTTCAGCGGAGGCCCGGGGAGAAAAGCTCCACAGTAAAATAAACAGACAGTAGTTACATTGGATTACATAGCGATTAACAATTTAACATAGAAATTACTTACAACATATTTACAGATGAAGAACATAGTACATCAGTAGACAACTAGAATCTTTATCTGTGAAGTACATAACAGGCATTAACAAATGTAACAATGAGAAGTTCCTGCTGTATAATAAGTACTAGGCTTATGAGCATCTGAGCTTGCTATCATCAAGGTAGTTAGTGGAGGTGAAAGAAAGGTAGTAGTTGGATGGGGTGGATGATATTAGAGTGGGAGTTGCAAGGGCATAGCCAGCATGCTTTAGGTGCGCTTTTAATAAAGTTTTGAAGTTGGTGCATGATGGTACAGAGGTAATTGTGGGTGGGAGTGACTTCCATAATTTGGCTATGGCGCAAGAGAATAGTGCTTCACCAGCAGAGTTATTGGCTTTAGTGATCTGCAAGTGATTTTTGTTGCTGGATCTTAGTGGTCTGGTGGTGCGATAGGGTTGGAGTAGATTCTGGAGGGATGGGACATTTAGTGGATGGTTTACTAGTTTGTGGGCGAGTGAGAGTTGATACCACTGAAGGAGGTGAGGGAGTTCAAGCCAGCATATTTTATATATATATATATATATATATATATATATATATATATATATATATATATATAAAACACTCGGTAGCTAAGTCAGACTATAATGCATTGATAGTGTCCCTAACTGACCCCCAGGTTCCCCACCAATATTTTGAGATTTCACCCTGTATGTTACGGTTGCCAGAATTTAAACTGCTGCTGGAGAAGCATATTCAGGAACCTTGTTCTATACCTCACAATATGAGTTATACCAGATATTTGATGGGATTACTAGAAGAAGAATTATCGTTGGCATCATTCAAAAAAAGTGGAGGACAGAAAGCTAAGGGTGCACATAATGGAATATGAACAGTAGGGGCTATAACAACATAAGTAGTGTGAAGTCCAGGGCATAATAAGTAGTGTGAAGTCCAGGGCACAAGTTCCTTTACATTACAAGGCCACTGTTTTTTTGCTTAGTCATTTATTTAAGTCTAACTTTTACTGAGCTAAAGAGAGCCATAACCAAAGTGGGCCAAAGGAGGCAGCTGATTTGAGCGCAAATTGTCAGGGGGTATGAAAGGAAGGTGAAAGTGGTTCAATAGTGCAGTACCGACATTCATTCATGAACACCAATATTGGGTTTGTGGTCACATCTGAAGCGTTAAAGTACTCAACGTGTTGTGAATTAACTCTAGCCTGCTGTCTATCATTTTTGTAATAAGTTGTACAGTTTCAGAGCTAAAAAGCTTTTTTTCCTGGAATTATTGATTGACTGTAATCTCCATTTACCAGAAAATGTATTTTTTACAGGGACATGACAAAAATATGGGACAAAATCAGGGCATTCTGCAAAATTCTGAACAGTTGAGAGGTTTGGATGGGAGAGCGGTATCAGCATTTCTTGTCATGTCAGAATCACTGAAGCAGTCATTGTGTGATAATTTAACTGAAGCAAGCTGCTTGTCACAGTTTTAGCAAGCAACTTGCTTCAGTTTATTTTTTTGTTTTTTTTGTCTGCAGTATAAGGACCTTTTTTTGCCCCTCAACCTGTTAAAGTTCAGGGAGTGGGAGTGCAGTTTTGGTATAATTTGTTAGCTGAAGTAGAAGTTAAATTTAAGGGGGGCACAAGATTGGGGAACTACATAGTCCTGGTTCAAGGCGTTTAACACACTAGGAATGTCTGTTGACAAATGTTTAAGTTCTTGCAAATTTATATTTGTTAATTCAGTAATGTTGTCCATCCATCTTAGCCTCTGCCGTCATCTTTTTTTCCTTTGATCTTTCCCAGCATCAGTATCTTCTTTGGTGAACCTGGACTTCACATTATGTGATCAAAGTATGTAAGTTTAGTTATACTACCAGGCTTTCCAATAAACAGCTATATATTAGAGGGAGAGCAGTAGCTTTGATTATACAGACCTTTGTTGACAATTTGACATCTTTGCTCCTTAATATTTTATCCAGATTTGTTATAATTTTCCTTTCACATATCAAGTATCTTTTTTCATTGTTACAATTACTGTCTGCAGAGATACTTGTATGCAGGGAATAAAATCTGTCACTGCTTCCTCTTCTTCCACAGCAGTTTGCAAATGATTGCATTCAGTCTTACCAAGGTTTAGTGTGCTCTCTGGTAAATCCTGTCTTTTCTTTATGTAGCTAAAATACTTGAGTTTTAGTTATACTATCAGATCTTCCAGTAAACATTCTGGATTTATTCACTTAAGTATTACTTGACTTGATCGTCTTGCAGTCCACTGAATTCTCAGGTTTTTACCAGCACAGTTCCAAAGCATTGATTAGTTAGCACACAACCTTACTTATATATAGTCCTTCTCTCACAGCCATATATATTCTACTGGGAAAACCATAGCTTTGACTATATTGTGATGTCTTTTTTCTTTAAAACCTTACCTAAATTTGGAATAGATTGCCTTCCAAGAAACAAAGAATATTTTAATTTCATGGCTGCAGTAACCACCTGCAAAGTTCCCTGAGTCTTAGAAAATAAAATATGCCACTTATTCCTTGTATATTTGCAAATAATTGATAGGGATTGATGGCATAAGTTTAGCTATCTTGATTTACTTTGTACTTTCATGTTCGTCAACAGGCTCAGCTGCTCCTCACTTTCAGCCATCAGAAAGATAATATCTGCATATCTGACATTAATTTTCCGCAGAGCAGTAGCTATCTAAACTGATACTCTGGGCAATACTTCTTACACAAATCTTCTCTGCATTCCTGCCACCTGTTCTCAATATCTTCTGCTTCTGCTAGGTCCCTCCTTCTTCATCTTTTATCATGCACATTTTCCCCTGAAGTTTGCCTTCATAGCAATAACCTTCTTACAGAAATCTCGTCTTTCACAGTCTATTATCATCTTACATTTCATTGCACTGCATGCTTAAATATACATTGTTATCTCTTCTTGCTCTTCTCTGAAATTATGCTTTCACTTTTAATATTTTTCCTGTCTCCCTTGCTTTTGCGCTGTCTCTCCCTCTTCCTTTAGCCATGTCTAAAAAGTCTACATGCGATCATTTTGCCTTCTTCATCTTCTTTCTATCTTGAATATCTTTTGTTGCCACCTACTGGGCAATAGTATAAATTTCTGTCCACCGTTCTTCAGGCACTATATCCACAAGTTCTAAGCTCTTACAGCTGTTCTTCACCTCCACAATGTATTCATACAAAATATCTTAGCTCATATCTAGTTGGCATGGAGTCTTGCCCTGCTCTCCTTTATTTTTAACTTTGTGAAAAGGAGCTAAACGTCTGAGTTACAGTTAACTGCATGTATTGTTTTTGCTGACTATATAGAACGCTTCCATCTCTGCCTGCAAAGTATATATTTAGTCCGATCATCAGTACTGACCATCTAGTGATATTCATGTGCAAAGCTGTCTGTCAAGTTGTTGGAAGACAGTATTAGCTATAGCAGTGAAATATTCTGACAGAATTCAAGTAACCTGCTACATTTTGAACTCCAAGGCAAAACCTGTCCATTATTTCAGTTGTTTTGTGACTACCAATGTTAGTTTTACAACCCCTTTGGTGAATGTAATACTTTTGTGTGTGTGTGTGTGTGTGTGTGTGTGTGTGTGTGTGTGTGTGTGTGTGTGTGTGTGTGTGTGTGTGTGTGTGTGGGTGTGTGTGTGTGTGTGAGTGTGTGTCTGTGTCTGTGTTATATTCAGAAGGTTTTGAAAAGCCTGCAAAACTGGGGTGGCTTCCTCTGTAGTTGGAGCATAAACTTTTTGTCTCACCTTTCTGTAATGTTACTGGCCCAGCCTTCATGCCTTGTCCACTCAGGATCTTCCAGCTAACTTTGTGCCTCTATGCTTAATCCAGAACTGTTGGGCTCAGTCACAGATCTGAGGCAAATAAACTTGGCATGTCTTAAGTTCCATACAGGGAAGGGTATCTTTTATGAACTAAATCCCTTCTATGTGGAGTCATGCTTTGGTCCTGGGTGGTCTTGCAATGTGAACTAGAGTGTATCACCCCACATCTGCAGCAGCTCAGTCCAGCTCACTTTCTACCCACTAACCATGCCTCCTCTAGCGATGTCCATGGTCTCCACCACTGATCATTGCCAAGACACATCCACATACCTCCCGGCTGCTCCACCAGTCACCTGAGCCACTAATCAAACCCAGGTCACATGGGTCATAGTCAGAGCTTTATCTCTCTGTGCCATTGGAGCAGCATGGTTGGAGAATAAACTTGTATCACTATAATGAATGGCTTGCCTTGGAGCCTGGCACTGATTCTGACACCCTTTTGTTAATTATAAAGTTACTTAATTTCTTCTAGAAGATCGATAATGTCAATTAATTTTATTGTTCAGAAAGGGCATGGGGCAGCCACGGTGATGCAGCAGTTAGCATTGCCACCTCACAGCAAGAGGCTCTTCGGTTAGATCCTTGGCTGGGGTGCCTTCTGTGCGGAGTCTGCATGTCCTCCCTGTGGTCACTCAGGTTTCTTCCGGGTGCTTCGGTTTCCTCCCACATCCCAAAGATTGTGGATTGGACACTCTAAATTGGCCCTAGGCATGAGTGCATGCATGCATGTGTGCCTTCCGTGGAAGGATGGGCGCCAGGCTGGCAACTCGACACCGTAAAACTCCACTGCCAATCATGAGCGGACAGGTGATCTGCTGTGGCGACCCCTAACCGGGAAAAGCCGAAAGCAGAAGAAGTTCAGAAAGTGCATGTTGATGCAAAACCATTTGTTGTAGTAACTTTTTCAGTGTATTAAAGTAATATGTAAAAATAGTCCCTGATTTTGGGCCTTTGTCTCCCCATTTATTTTTGGGTTCATCCCTGATATTTGAGCAAAGAAGTTCAGAGCTATGCTTTGGCAGTGGAAAGGGTTAAAGCATTCTAGTAATGGATAACTCTATGTCTATAGCTACTTAGCTCAGAGGGTTAAAACAAAAGCAGTTCAGCAAGTGATAGGTGACTTAGATGCAGTTTGATGGAAAACAGAAATAAAATGATTCTTGTCATTTGCAGCTTTAAAAAAAACAGTGCCGCAACAGTATTAATACTTTACAAAAAAATGAAAGAGCAATTGTTTTTACAGGAGATGCAACCCCCCTCCTCCCTCATTGTGAGGGAAGGGACATTACCTCCACCCTCCCTTACTTAAATATACTATCTCCATGGTCACACAATTGCAGGGAAAGGGCAAACACCCTAAAAAGTATAATGTCTTTAAGTACCTCATCCACAACATTAGAGCTCACCACACTAAAACAAAAAAAAGCCTAGTACCAACCTATGAACCTATATTCACTCTGGGGATCAAGTCAGTCACCCTGCTAGACAGGGGTCCAGGGAAGGAAATATTGTTGGAAGAAATATCCGGGGAATTGTTTGGCTAGACTTGTATAGGCCCTAGGGCAGATAGCCTAGTACCAACCTATGAACTTATGAACCTATGCAGCTGAGAGGGCGGAGCCTAGATGGCCAACTGAGAGCAGTGAATTTTGAGAGCTCCATAAACTAGTATAATAATATAGGAAATGTTATTATTTTCAAGTTTAAAATGTCAGAAATCTATAGATAAACAACAAAACTACATAAATATCAGTTTTGGTGGGGCTATACAAATCTTTTCCTGTCAAGTAACTTGGAGATACATTGAGTCACTGAATATGAACAACTCAAGGAATTCTCACCCAGATGCTGCTTTGAAAAAAATATTGCAATTGATGACATCTACCTGACGGGAACTATCTTTGAAGATGGATGGCTTTAAAAATGACTTAGAAAACCTCAAATTAAATTCTCAAAAACAGACTGATACTCTTAAGGAACTATTACAGCAACACCATACAAAAATAACAAATATAGAGACTTCTCTAAATGACATTGAAGGGAGACTCAAAGAGGAAGAATTCCAAACAGAATTTCTGCTTAAACAGAATACATGGCTGCTTAACAAAATAGATGACTTAGAAAACAGGGAAAGGAGAAACAACATAAGAATCTTTGGTCTGCCTGAAAACACTGAAGGAGAAGACATTATTTCATTCTTAATAACCTGGATTCCTGAATTTTTAGACTTGAAAGAGAGACTTTCATTTGGAAATGCAAAGGCACATACAGCACTGAGGAAACCTGCTTCTAACTCAACAAATACTCCACCTAGATCCATAGTTATAAAATTTCTTTCATTTGTGGACAAGGGACTAATATTAAAATCTGCTTGGAGAAAATCACCCTTAAAATACAATCAAAGCCTGATAAGGTTTGACAATGATTATTCTTCCAGAATACTATAACAAAGGAAAGAAGTCTGGCCAATAATAAAACTGTTGAAACTAAACAACATTAAAGCACAGCTGGCCTTTCCAGCCAAGATAATTTTTTTTTTTTGCCAATGAGATGAGAACCTTTAAAGACTTAGAAGAAGCTACTATATTCATCAAAAACAACAACATAGTGTATATCCCAGATGAAATGGAATGGATGGTCCCTACTCTTAAAAGAATAAAAGAAACAAATTCTTGGACTGATGCTAGAAAGAAGAAACCAAAAACTGAGTCCAAGATAGCTGTCCCAAAAAATAACTCTTACAACTACATCTCTCACAGTATCAACTGATATGGTACATCACTTCTCATCTGGTTTTTTTTTTTTTTTTTTAAAAGAGGGATTCTTAAACAACTGAGAAACAATAATGATTTATTCAGAATGTTCAGAGTCCAATAATTCTTCACAAACAAAGGTAGGCCATGATGTGTTACTATTTACATTATATATAAGCCAAACAAAGCAACATATAATACAAACATAGACATTTCTATTCCCCTACTTGAACTCAGTGAATACTTATCTTCTTTATTTTCATTGATTTTACTTATAATAATTTAAGTAATTAATTAACTAATTCAACAAGGTACCATTCATCAGAGTTCAGACTCAAATGTAATACATTAACATCATATATAATAGCAGTAACAGTAGAGTATTTTGAAAAAAATGCTGTCATGGAGTCTAATGCCTTCTTCAGTTAAAGTATGATTTAAAAATGTCATGTACATCCTGGTTAAATAATAGTAGCAAGCTCTTAGTATAAATGTCATCATTATTGATTATTTGCTCAGTCCTGATATGGTGTGCATGGATGCAGCTGTGTCTGGCAGCTAGTACAAATGTCATTATTATTCTGTCTAAACATAGTTAATATAAATTATGGCAGGTATCATAGCTTCAAGTGCTGTTTGATCAATCCTGATATGGTGTGTGTGAATGCAGCCATGTCTGGAAGCTAGTACAAATGTCATTATTATTCTGTCTAAGCATAATTAATATAAATTATGGCAAGTATCATAGCTTCAAGTGCTGTTTGATTAAGCCTGACATGGTGTATGTGGATGCAGTTGTGTCCGACAGCTGTTATATGTTGTCGTTTTCATCTCCGGGAAGCTGTGGATTGCGGCTTGTGATTGAGGTTTACTGATGCTTGTGAATTAGGAAGAGACATTTGGTGTTTTAGCCTGGATCCAGGGGAAGGGGGTGGATAGAACTGTGATTTGGGATATTTTGGCGGAGAATGGTTTGTTTGTATGTCTGCTGAGTGAGAGGTGGGAGGGCTGGAGGAGTGTGTTGTCTCTTGCTGTGGTAGCTTGTTGGGAGGTTTGTTTTTTTTTTTTTGGATCTGTTTGCTCTTTGTTCTTTTCCTGGCTGCTGCCTCGCTAAAAAGGAGGGAATTTAGGCTTGAAGTTGCAGTGAAGTGAAGCTTTGCTTCAGGTGCATCGCGAGCCTCTGGTATGCAGTACACAATATGCAGTACACAGACACACTAACAGAAACAGACACTCCCAAGTTGCTATGGTAATGGAGACAAAGTGACGATAATGCTTAACATCTCTAAGGACCCTCCAAGATAATTCTCGGCAATGACATTTTTGGTTTAAAATATATATATATATATATATATATATATATATATATATATATATATATATATATAATAAAAGGGGTATTTTAAACCACATGTACACATACTGATGGTCTCCCAACAATCCGTTTAGCTCATTAAGTTGATTCCTGATAAAAAAAAATAATAAGCACAATTTTATATTTAAAATGTATTTTGGTCCAAACACATTAAGGACTTACATAATAGAGGAAGTCTGAGTTATTGTGAAAGACTAAGAGCACTTGATCTTGTGCAGTACCATTTGCAATAGTCTGGGATATGAGCTTGCTCGGACGTGTTGGGCATATGGGGATAGCTGATTCTAGGGGTGTTTGGGTTTGCTGGGAAGTGCTAGAGAGTCATCAGATTTCCTTAATGGAAATATATGTGGGAATGGAAGGTGTGTTGAGTGGTTTACTGCCAGAGTGGCCACTACATAGAACAGGCTGGTAAAATGGAACAGGACAAATATTGGTTTGGATATTTAAAGTACAGCCTGGAAACACACCACATGAACTAGTGAATGGTATTCTGGCAAAACTGGATGGGCATTGTTGCCCGTGCTTGAAGTACTGATGTGTGTGTGTGTGTGTGTGTGTGTGTGTGTGTGTGTGTGTGTGTGTGTGTGTGTGTGTGTGTGTGTGTGTGTGTGTGTGTGTAAGGATGGAAATATACTTATAACAAATAAGAAACTAGAAGGGTCTGATAATTTAAAGTCTATGGACTGTATAAACATGCTTTGAAGGAGCTAATAATAAGAATAAGCATTACAGCTTGTGGTATCTCAAATAACTAAGCAACAGCAAAAAAAAAAAAAAAACTTGATAGTTATGTAATGTATGGTTTTAGTAAATCTAGACATAAAATATATAATTGTCGTATAAGATGAAGCAGTTTGCTGAATTTAGATATTAAAGACGGATTTAATAACACGGGGCTTGTGTATAACACTACTGTCTTGTGTGATGATTTTCTTATATAAGTAAATATGCATAACAAGTCATGTAATTGCTTTAACTTGAATTGTAATTTTTGTAACCCATCTTGACCATATATAATACTTAAGTGGTTACCAAGATAACTAATGTTTTATACATGACATCAAACTGACAAATTTGTTCAAGAGAAACAATAGAAGCCTGAACCTGAAATGTCACAGAATGTAACAATCATATTCTGAACAAATAGTATTAAATTGACAATAGACACTCAGTTTAATAACATGGGCTTGAGTATAATAACACTACTGTTTTAATTTCTCATAAATTACATACACTATATTGAACATCAAGGGGAAGCATGATGATTTTCTCATATAAGTAAATGTGCATAAAAAATCATATAATTGCTTTAACTTGAATTGTGGTTTTGTAGCACAGCTTGACCATGCATAATGCTTAAGCTGTTACTAAGGTAATTAATGTCTTATACATGACATCAAACTGACAAACTTGTTCAAGGGAAACAATAGAAGCCTGAACTAGGAATGTCACAGAATGTAACAATCACATTCTGAACAAATAGTATTAAAACTGACAATAATCACTCAGTTTAACCTTTGCTGATTATACAAAATAGAATGTTGCCATTTAAATCTAAAAACTTTCAGTATATGCCATAAAATGGCAATTTATGAATATGGAAAGGGAACTTGTAATCATTAATCACAATAAGTGAATTTGTTGTTTTTAACCTATAATTTCACTCATTTTATAATAAGAAACGACAGATATGAAAATCCTTACGTGTAGGAAATGGGGGAAAGAGAGATGCACTGATAATTAAAATGCACTAACTTTCATCAATGTTTACATAAAACAAACTTGATGCTTTAAGTAAGTTAGCAACAAACAAAGTGATTACTTAAATGCTGGCAAACAATGAAATATAACTTCTGATATATCCAGTAAAATATACTGGGCCGGATTCACGAAGGCTTGCACGGAGTCTAAGAGTAGTGTAAGACTCCATGCAGCCTTCGCGATCCAGGAACAGCCCAAAGTCCGTGTAAGAGTCAAGCTAAAACGGCTCTTACACGGAGTGGGCGTGGATAAGCTAATCACCTCACTTGCAGCCGAATAGCATGCAAATGAGGCTGATTAGTGATCCAGGAAGCCCAGAACAGCCCGTGTAAGAGCCGTTTTAGCTGCAGAAATGTACTCAGTTGACAACTGAGTACGTTTCTGCAAACACGGCAATGGAGCCATGTCAGCTCCAAATAAAGGGTGCATATGTGACAGGCAGCATGCCAATGGCCAAATATGTGGCCATTGGCAAGGTAACCCCATGCAAATATATTAAAAATATAAAAATTTTTTTTCGGCGATTGCCGATGTTTAAACCCAGCGCAGCCCCACGCAAACGGGCTGCGCTGCATAGAACATAAAAATGAAGGTTTTAAACCTACAAATGTAGGTTTTATGCAATACATGGAATGTCAATGGAGGGACCAGCAGAGCAAAACCAACATGGCCACCGTGTATTGGTTGCTAAGGGGGGAAGCTGAGTCTAAGAGATGTAACTAAGCATTAGTAGGCAATCTGATGCAAATGAGTGTAAGGATACTGAATTCCACTGTCACATAGCAAATGAGCACATTCTGAGTAGTGTAAGAGTTACATAAGGGGGAGGAACAGAGTAGGAGATAGGTGACATCACAGGGGGGAATGGTAGAAAGAGATGCAGTTCATTGGAGGTTAGAGTTACATGACAGATGTCAGACAGATATCAAGGAAAGAGGTGTGCCACTAAGTAAACATGATAAAGTCAAGAAATGGAAGGTGTACACTGTTGCCTACACCAAAGTTTCTTGCTGGACGTGTATCTTGCGTGTGCGCCCATACAAGCTCGAAAGTAAGGCAGTGTGCGCGCGAGTAAGGCAATGTGTGCGTGTGTAAGGCAGTGTGCGCGCGTGTAAGGCAGACTGAGCATGTGGGAGCGTGTTGGGAGATGTTTAACACCGTTTGCGCGCGCACGCGCGTTTAAAACCGAATAAGCAGATTCTGAACTGTGTAAGTATGTGTGCACGCGTGTAAGCCACTGTGAGCGTGTTTCTGCTGGTTTGCACACGGCTCCACCCTGAGGAAACAGAAAGGAAAAAGGAAGCAACAGATGTAGTAGGAAGTTAGCCGGGAATACTGCTGGAGCTAGCAGGTGAAAACAATTAGATGCAGGCAATTACACAGGCAGAATACTAGCCCAGCCCAGCACTTAAAACTCTGCAAACAGCAGTGCAGAATGTTTCTCTCAAGAGACACTGCAAGACAGGAGTTAAGTTATCAGAAGTGAAAACTGAAAAAGCTGAATGCAGAGCAGAAATGCTAGGGGCTGTCATAGCTGTCATAATGAGACATAGGCGACTTGCTGAGGGTGGTGACAATGCAGATGGTGCCAGACAACCCGCAGTGAGGAGACGGAGAAGAGTGTACAGGCCCAGGGTCACCTACCATGGGTTACATGAGCTGGAGATAGTAGAGTGCTATAGAGTGGACAGAGACCTCCTGCAGCAAATAGTGGAGCTGTGCAGGCCACGCCTCACACACAGAACCAACAGAGGGGAACCCATCCCAGTGGAAACCAAGGTATGTGTTGGCCTAAGAATACTAGCAACAGGTACCTTCCAGAGACCAACTGGCGATATGATGGGGATATCACAGGCATCAGCTCCCAGGGTACTGCACCAGTTCCTGGATGCCATGTCAGCACATGTCGGTGATCATGTATATTTCCCCAATGCCCGTGAGGTATTGGCCAGCAATATGCGTCTCTTCCAGCAAATAGCGGAATACCCTGAGGTAGTGGGTGCAATAGACTGCACGCACATACGCATCAAAGCACCAGCCGGTGAGCGGGGTAGGGCATACATCAACCGCAAGGGCTTCCCCTCCATCAACTGCCAGGTTGTGTGTAATGCCCAGGGCATAATAATGAATGTGTGTGCTGGCTGTCCTGGGAGCTACCACGATTCCCACATCTGGCATTTGACGCAGCTGTACCAGACATTTACCAATGGGGACATCCCGCACGGACACCTAGTGGGGGATGCAGGTTATGCACTGGAGCCGTGGCTGATGACACCCATCAGAAACACACACACACCTGAACAGGAACGCCATAATGAGGCACACGCACAAACATGTAATGTAATAGAGCGTGTGTTTGGGCTGCTCATGTCACGGTTCCGGTGTCTGGACACATCTGGTGGAGCCTTGCAGTACACACCAACTACATGTACCCAAATTGTCATGGTATGTGCTATGCTACATAATATGATCTTGCGAAAACAGCTGCAGCAGGACCAGCATAGGGCTGGGCCAAACAGCCCCCCACCATTGCCAAGGCCATCACAGGCACAGGGTGACTCGGAGGAGGAACAACCTGAGCCTGCCCCAGTAGGCAGAAGGAGGCGTGCCCAGTATGCCCTGGCCTTGGCAGAGGCAACGCATAGCACATACATTGGCTCAGTAGGAACCTTGGGAATGATACCCCTCTCTGACTCACTCATATAGTAACAGGGATGCCTAACGTGACACAACCTGCTCTCAAACATGTACAGGGAAGTGTAATATGCACATCCGACAGAGGCAGCCCTGCAGCACCACCTGAGGCATGAATGCTATGTGTTAAGTAATGTAACACCAAGTACTATATGCACACCTGAGGACCCTGACTAACATCCTACCCTCACCAAGCAGCATGCCACAACATGACAACGAGATGATCAAGTGCAACAATTGACTAAAGTATCGCAGTTAGTCAAAGGGGACCCAATGTGTGCCAGTCTGGGATGACATGCTGAGCATGACATGATGCACCACCTGCTAGGACTGGCGTGCACCTATCAGTGCAGGCCGTATGGATACTGGCAAAGGCTGTTGTCACGCACAGTGTGCCCTGAATAGGTAAGGCTCAAAACACAAACCTATCTCCATAGGTACCAGAAGGGATAAGAATAAGATAAGGGATAAGTTGAAACAGCAAGATGCATGCAGTCTAAACTCACCCAGTATGGAGAATGTTGATAACTGTGCTGTAACAGAAAACTGAGGCAAGGCTCACAACAGCACCCTAACACTACCAGGTTACACCTCATACTGTGCTGTACAGCCTCAAAACTTGGAACAAGCTACAAAAGGAGGGTGACTAGCAAAAATTGTCAAGGATAACCACACCCCCATGTTGGTACCACCACAAAAAGCAGCATGGACTAGCCATGCTCAAGTAACAGTGGCTAAAACTGCCCCCCAGTTTATAGCCTGCTACAGACTACTGCCCCAACACCAGGAACTGCATCCGGCCTATGCTGGAATACATGAATATATCAAGTCCTCCAAACCACATTATATTGGGTGACTGCAAATACCCAGACATAGACTGGGAGCATTATACCAGCTCCAACAGTGTAGGACAAAAGTTCATAGAATCCACAAACCAAAAGGCCCAGGAACAACGTACCACTCCCACAAGAGGGGTAAGCATACTGGATGTGATAATCAGCAACATGGGTACGGGATGTCAAGATGAGAAGTATATTGCTCACTGGTAAAACCAGACCATAGAGTAATCACACTGGATATACAAATCCTGACCACAGTCCCTGGCCGGAAAACCACAGTGGAAAACATGTGCTAAGCAATATTTGCACTCCTCCAAACTGATGTGGAATCCATTAAAGGTCCCATGCAGGTGCAAAATATGGGCCACACCTCAGAACCTGTAATACAGCCATTCCATGAACACTGCCAGGAATGCTTGGATTATGCAGTCCTAAATTAAAACAAGACACAGTGCCTAAATCTGGCATGGTGGACACCAGCCATAACCAAAACATGCAAGAGAATGAGGAAGCTACTACATGATAGAGCAAACATGAACAATGAAGTAATTACTGATCAGTAGTATGGCAATAAAATCTGTCCACACATGCAATCCACTAAGGCCAGCCACAACAACTGGAATCTGTGAATCCTGAGGCAATGTTACACCTGCCCCAAGTACACAGACAACCCCCAACTCCACCCAAGAAATACAAATATATGTGAGAGATGCAACCATCCATCCAAACTGGAGGCTGAGCTCCCTCAACTCAGTACTCCCAAAACAAGTCAGTAGGAGAAGGTAACCACACACACCACAAACACATTCCCACATAGACCTATCACAACTGCAAACCAAACACATAAACACAGAAAAACATTCCCGGAGGCAGAAATCACAAACACAGCACACCAACAGAGGCCTCTAAAGCAGACACCCAATCAAACAGCCTCCAAACATAGCACATGCAACACATAGCACACAAAGCTGGTGTGCCAAACAGTCACAGGCCAGAAGGAGAAACAACATGCCTGATACAGTTGTAATAGGTGACTCCATAGTCAGACACACTGCTGTCCCGCACACCAGACTGAACAAGGGAAAGGGTACAGTAAGCTGCCTGTAGGCTGCCACAATATGCCACATAACAGAAATATGTAGGTCACTCCAAAGCAAGTAGAAATATGATGCAGTCATAGTCCATGCTGGTGTGAATGACCTGAGATGTACCGCCCTAGACTACATGTAAAGAGACACAGATGAGCTATCTGATTATGTAGTCCAGGCCGGTATGACACTCACCGCTCGCAGCATCCTACCCTTACCAAGAATAATGCCACAGTACAAACACGGAATGATCAGTCATAGCAAGTGGCACACTTACTGGTGTCATTCCAAGGGGATTCAATGTCTGTCTGCTTGGGATGTCATGCTTGACAAGCCACGCAGCTGTCCTTGGGATGGCCTGCACCTGTTACCCCTGGGCGTCTGAATATTGGATAAGGCCTTTGCCACCTCCATAGAGCCTTTTGTAGGCAAGGCTGAAAAGACTGACCCACCACCCTAGAAAACATAAGTGGGAAGAAACATAAGGGAAATGCTGACCAATGCCAGATGTGTACACCCCAATATGCATACTCCTGAGGCCATCCCCAGAATGGAGAACATCGATGTCTGTGCAGTGACAGAAACCTGCTGCAAGCCTCCTGACAGCACACCAGCACTACCAGGTTATACCACGTACCATGTGTCATGGCCCCAAAACCTGGAACAAAACATAAAAGGAGGGTGAGTATCCATAGGCAGCACAGACACCCATACGTCCAGGTAACTGACAATGCACAAGGCAGTGGAGTTCACCAATGTGCAACTAACTGTAGGCAAGACTGCTGTGCAGTCTGTAGCATGCTACAGACTGCACTCTCACACACAATAACCCCACCCAACCGTCCTGAAGACACTGGACAGTATGAATGTCCCACCAAATACCAAACAAGGTACCACAAATTACCACATAGGTGGTAAACCATTATGTATGGAAGGAGTAACCAGGGACCTAGGGACACAAGTGGACAGTAACCTGTTATGTGACACCCACATTGCCAATGTGGCTAGGAAGACTGTCTACATTTGACACCGTATCAGGAAAGGAGTCACATCTATGGCAACAGAGGTCACTGTGCCCCTATACTTTTCTCTAATCACACCCATAATCTAGTACAATGCCTCATATGGGATGTACCTTACCTGACACCTGCAACAGTTAGAAAGACTTCAAAGGTACCTCACCAAGAGGATAAAGTGTCTCAAATATATGTCATATGCTGCCTGGCTGTAGACACCCCAGCTGAATCCAGTCACATACTGCCCACACAGAGGCATTGCATGCCTGTTGTAGGAGGCCATGCCCAACACAGGAGTAATGGACATGCTCCACCCCAGAAAACACATATCCATTGGAGCTGTGAGAGTGAGAGATGTCAACCTCAACAAATAATGAAATAGGATGTGCCAGTGGGACAGATACATAATCCAGAGGCTCCCCACACCCTGGACCAGAATCCCACTCCATGTTAGGCAGAGCCCCCACTGACACTGTTCAACAGGAATCTTGCCAAGTGGATGGATGATTGTAGAGTTACACTGGGGGTCTTCACTGTGTCATGTCCAGACAGAGGCACAGCAAAGCAAATCATAAATGGCCATAATATTCAGATAGCAAGGGGTGTCAAAAGCCACACACACTCTGGCTAGGCTAACAAATGCCTAGGGTGGATAGCCTAGTATGAACCTATGAACCTATGTAGATACAAATTGTACAGGACACTAAGGATAATCCCAAGGCTTACACAACTGATGGTAGGAACCATGTTGGGAATTCACAGATATGCCCTGAATCACACAAATATCACAAACACACACACATATTGCCAACATACATCCTGACAGGTGCAGTGCAACCCCCGAATGCAGAATATCTATCCCAGCAGACTGCTGGCCCCCTGACATTGCAGATGCTGAGGTAACAGCCAACATCTACAAAGCAAAACACACAGCAGCAATGGTATGAGATGGTGTCCTGGGCTTAGTGCAACATGGACTCCAAGATGAATGGAATGCCAAACCACACTACTGCTCAATGTCAGCCTTACCACAGAATATGTACCCAAAAGGCAGTGTACAACAACAGTGGTCCTTCTCAACAAAGGTGTTGCCTGAATGGATACTGAACAGTACTACCCCAGAATCCTGAGAAGCTCGGTTTGCACAGCTATGGAAAGGATCAGCATGTACCACAGACATAAAGATATTGGGGACCTACTGACACCGGACCCAACCCAGTGTGGCCTTCTCAAGTGCAGATCCTGCCCCTAACCATGTTTGACTCAATTGAAACAGTCATTAAGGTCATTGATGAGGGCAATGTGCTCCACACAGTGTATCTGGACCTTGCAAAGGCTTCTATACAATACCCTACATGTTCAGTATAGATAGGCTCACCAGCTTAAATATAAACCCACATGTCAGTAGAGGGGTTGCAAACCAGACCAAGGACAGAACAGACATGGTCAGACATGCTGCAGCCATGTCAGACTACAAACCAGATATAACTGGCATCCCACAAGGCTTTGTCCTGGTATCTCCCTCGTCTGGTATATATGTCCCATAGGTACAGGCAAACATGGAAGGACTGTGTCTGAACATGTTTGCAGAGGACTACAAACTGCTCACCACATATGATCCACCAGCTAACACAAGCATCCCACAAAAGGGCCACATAGAAACAGACAACTGGTGCCATAGCCATGTCAGCAAGCTAAGTGCTGAAACGTGTACAGTCAACCCCCGTGGATATACAGTAAGTGCCCACCAATTACCACATAGGTGTTAACCCATTATGTAGTTAACATGTAATGAGAGACCTGGGGACACAGGGTGATAGATATCCTGCATTGGACAAACATGTGCTGTAGTGTTTACAGAAACATACCATATACCCACCTAATCATGAAGGCTGTCAGATCTAGATAAGGGGAGGTCATTGTGGCTCTGCAGTCATCCTTCATCAGCAGTACAATTGACTACAATAGCCCCTGTGGGATGTACCTCAGCAGACACCTCCATCAACCGTAAAGTCCCCAACAGTACCTCATCAGGAGTATCAAACAGCCTGCACTGATGCCATGTGTTGCCTGTGTTGCTGGCATTAATAAACATGCTGCACCTTGTACAATCTGAATGGCAGTGAGCTATGCACATGAGAGACCTGAACCCCAGCACTGACTTACATAGGACAAGCTGTACTGCGTGATCCATAACACAGAAGCCACTCCCACCCATGAGTGAACCCCCAGCACAGGCTACCCATAGAGTCACTTATCAATCTTCCTCAATAGGAATCCTGATGGGTGGACGGGAGATGGTAGATTTATCCTGGGTATCACTGTCATGTCACAGGTAGACAGAGGCACAGTATACTAACCATGACATATGTCATGGCAAACTCCTCTTACAATGTGTGTTGAAGGACAAACACACTCTCCAACTAGCATTAGACATGGACTAGGGCACATCGCTAGTGTTTGCAATTGTACACCTATGTTGTGGAATACACTACCAATGTTGGACAAGCCTGGTTTAAGTAGTTCATATCTGAACAGAATGCAACATGGTCAGATGTACACAACTGGCCCCTAACCAGGCTGTTGTGCCCACTATCGAAATGTAAAGCAGTGATAGCAGTAAAGCCCAGGATACTGTCCACCACAGTCAAAGTACTACCAGTACACTATACAGTACTACAGTGTTAGGTCAGTGTGAAAGGATGTTGACAACTGTATGCAAAGTATCCCATGCAAACACTGCAGGCACAGTATAATCCTGTTGTGTTCACACACAAAGCAGTTGTACAGTAACTACACAACATGACACACAACACACAACCATAAACGGGTGATAGTTGTTGAAGTTCACACACATCCACAAATGTGGTGGGCTGCAGAGTCCAACATATGGAATGCTCACACTGGGCATGCTCACACACTTTGACAACATGCCATGGGAAGGCTGAACTGGGCATGCTCACACACTTACGCCAAATCTCGGTTTAGCAGTTGGACACACATATCTGGTATTGTTATGTGTTATGCCAGGAACCAACCACATTACAGCAGTCTGCCCAGTGCACACAGTTAAATGACTACAGAGACATACGTGATATAGTGGATCCCTCCCATATGCAAACATTTTCCACAGATGCACAAGTTGTTCATACAAACAGGGAATGCTATGGCAATAAAGATATGCAAACAGTCTATCAGCAACAAATAATGTGCATTTGACAATTAAACATATTGGTGTAGAGGTCAACACTAGGCTGTTTGCCCTAGGGAATGACAGCTTAGCCATAGTGTGCTTGGTGTCTGCCTCCCCACAGGATGCACATTCCCTTTCTAAACACCGATGATGTCAGCACCCTATAAGTACAGCAGGAGAAACGAAACCTCCTAGTAATGCGAATAGCGCGCTCTGCTAATGCGTCCGTCTCAAGTGTCATAACATAGTTAGGTAGGGGTTTAAATCCTGCAAATGGCAAGTGTGTGTGTTTGTCTGAGGGGGGTTTGTGTGTGTGAGGGAAATGTCCCTTTTGGCAAATAGGATAAGACACTACAGGATGCACATTCCCTTTCTAAACACCGATGATGTCAGCACCCTATAAGTACAGCAGGAGAAAAGAAACCTCCCAGTAATGCGAATAGCGCGCTCGCTAATCGTCCGTCTCAAGTGTCATAACATAGTTAGGTAGGGGTTTGAATCCTGCGAATGGCAAGTGTGTGTGTTTGTCTGAGGGGGGTTTGTGTGTGTAAGGGAAATGTCCATTTGGCAAATAGGATAAGACACTACAGGATGCACATTCCCTTTCTAAACACCGATGATGTCAGCACCCTATAAGTACAGCAGGAGAAAAGAAACCTCCCAGTAATGCGAATAGCACGTTCTGCTAATGCGTCCGTCTCAAGTGTCATAACATAGTTAGGTAGGGGTTTGAATCCTGTGAATGACAAGTGTGTGTGACTGTCTGAGGGGGGTTAGTGTGTGTGAAGGTTATGTCCATTTTGGCAACTAGGTGAACAGACTACAGGATGCCCATTCCCTTTTCTAAACACTGATGATGTCAGCACTCTATAAGTATAGCAGGGGAAGGGAAAACTCCCAGTAATGCAAATAGCGTGCTCTGCTAATGCGTCCGTCTCAAGTGTCATAACATAGTCAGATAGGGGTTTGAATCCTGCAATTGGCAAGTGTGTGTTTTTGGCTGAGGGGGGTTAGTGTGTGTGAGGACAATGTCCCTTTTGGCAATTAGGTGAACAGACTACAGGATGCTCATTCCCTTTTCTAAACACTGATGATGTCAGCACTCTATAAGTATAGCAGGAGAAGGGAAAACTCCCAGTAATGCGAATAGCGTGCTTTGCTAATGTGTCTGTCTCAAGTGTCATAACATAGTTAGGTAGGGGTTTGGATCCTGTGAATGACAAGTGTGTGTGACTGTCTGAGGGGGGTTAGTGTGTGTGAAGGTTATGTCCATTTTGGCAACTAGGTGAACAGACTACAGGATGCCCATTCCCTTTTCTAAACACTGATGATGTCAGCACTCTATAAGTATAGCAGGGGAAGGGAAAACTCCCAGTAATGCAAATAGCGTGCTCTGCTAATGCGTCCGTCTCAAGTGCCATAACATAGTCAGATAGGGGTTTGAATCCTGCAATTGGCAAGTGTGTGTTTTTGGCTGAGGGGGGTTAGTGTGTGTGAGGACAATGTCCCTTTTGGCAACTAGGTGAACAGACTACAGGATGCACATTCCCCTTTCTAAACACTGTTCAGCAGACGGACATGGCTCTGGCACAAGTTGTCTGTTGCTATGATGCCCCTTTGGAAGATGCTTGTGTCAGCTGGAGAGTCGATTATGGTGGCCAGTTTGCAGTCATCTGCATATTTGGACAGCCACAGTCCATCCGTGTTGGCCTGTACCTCCAATAAATATATACCAAACAAGAGGGTCCCAGGACTGAGCCTTGTGGGACACAACCCGTAACTGTTATGGGGTCTGGCATGGCTCCAGCAATGCTAACCATGTGGGTTCTGTCCTTGAGCCACTGTGCAATCCATCTAGTGACATAGGGGCTTATATTTAAGCTGGTGAGCTTCCCTAGAATGCCCAAGTGGGGTATTGTTGCGAAGGCTTTTGCAAGGTCCAGGTAGGCTGTGTGAACCACCTTCCCCTCGGCAATGGCCTTGGTGACTGTTTCAAAGAAATCAACTGGGTTACACCAGGTAGTGCTGGTGTGCTCTCAGTAGCCCTGAACCAGGCATATGTTACTGCACAGATATCGATGTTTTCCATGCCAAGGAGTGTTTTGGGTGCATGCATCTGGAGGTTTAGACATCTGGCGTTGGGTAGCATTGCTCTTAGTGTCTTATCCCTTGTGATACCTATGAAGGTGGGTTTGTCATTTGAGCCCTGCCTAGCATAGGCACTATGGGGGTAGCAAGAGCCTTTGCCAATATCTGAAAGGCCAGGGGTGACAGGTGCAGGCTGTCCCTAGCAAAGCAGGTAGTTCAACAGAAGATGAATGTGTGAAGGTGTAGTGCCTGTGATTAGTTAGCAGTAGCATATATGACTGCTCACGTGGACACATGCCAGGCAGGTCATATGCACTGTGTCACAGGCAATGTACATGTGAACAGGACAAACAGTGACAACCTGTCAAGTGGGACATGGACATACATATAGTAGGCTATGCAGATGGCACTAGGAGTCCACAGAAGCTCTATAACTATGCATTGCAGGTGTGATCAGTATTCCAGGGTAATTGTAAGCAAACATGCATGCAAACAAAGATACAGTAAACAGGGCTGCATGTAGTCCATTGTACAACAAACAAGCTGTACCAGTTCCAGTAGGTAACACTGCAAATATGCAGGCACTATGCACATGTGCATGGAAATACACGGGTCAGATGGCTAGGGTCCAGTCTCAGTGCACACAAGTGTACAGACCATGCATGTACTGTCAGGATGTACAATAACTGGATAGAAACCCATGTGCTCATACCTGCAGTAATACACATGTCAAATAACAGACACTGAGCCTTCACTCAGTGGTTCCATACTTAGTAGGATGTATGCTCCCTGGCCTGCCACGACAGTATCCCTGACATATATGGGGACTCTCCCTCCTGTGACAGTTAGTTATGTGTGTTGGGGCTGTCTAGCATGGTATGGGATGTGAGCATGCAGTGCTAGGGTGCTCCTGTGTGTCCTGTACCAGTCGTGTAGTACTGCACACATATCAACATCCTCAAACATCCATAGCAGAGTCTAGTGTGGGCAACATGCCACTTGCAATTTACATGTCCATCATTGTGTATTACTACATTCATTACCCTATCCCCTGTGCTACCTATGCATGTAGCCTTCTGTTGACATCATTACCACCAGTATGCCAACATGTGCAGATGATACACTATGGTACTTACCATGGGTGTAGACAACAGGACATGACAATCACACACTTACTGCATCAGGCATGCTGTGATATACCCACAATTAATTCAGCACACAGTACTGTTAACAACATGATACTATTACTACACATCTATGTGGTCACCCTGTGCATCAGCAACATGTTAACCTGTACCTGCACAGTTGTTACAGATTGCAAGAGGTGGCACAGTTTCATCATATGCACAGGGTGTAAACCTGGTATGCCTGAGTCAGCCACCCATACCACCAATTGACATGTATGTGTATGCGTGTTGGTGAGGGACAGCAGTAGAAGGTGGAGAAGGTGGGGCAATGTTGATGCAGTGTGTGCGTGTATGCGGTAGCCCTAGGTGTTGTCAATTTGCATGTGTGTATGGATGCACACAGTTCCACCTCATGGCTGCCATACACTGGTGTTTGTGGACAGCCACAGACTGTACCTGCCAGGTCATACAGATCAGTGTCTCTGGCCACGGACACGGTACCTGTGCCTTGCAGGGGTGCTACAGACCATATCCAGTACCAACCCAGACTGGGTACTGTCATCAGAAGCAGGTGTTTGTTGACTGGACACAGATCCCTGTCGGGCCTGGCCAGAGCCACGTGCACGTGGTCTCCTGGGGCGGTCTGATGACAGCACAGACCCAGCATTGCTGGGGCTGCTGCTGGCACTACGGGGGCGGCCGCGGCCCTGTCGTCATCCGCGACGACTGCCAGCTGCTGCTGTTGCTGGCATACAGCCACATTGACACCTCAACCGCCCACCATCACCCTGGCTCATGGACATGTAGTTGTGGAACCAGTCTAATATGTCCCCGCAACGTCTGTCTATGACATCGGTGAAATCACGGATGGCAGCCACAATGTCACGCATACTGTCAGTAATGGCTGTGCGACATGCTGCCAGCTCCCTCAGACCCTGTCTGGTGTACCGTTCCATACGTGACTGTGCCTGCATGACAGTCCGAAACATAGCTGAGGTTGTAAGACCTCTGTGGGCACGTCTGACAGGGGCAGTACGCCCATGGATGCTCCCACGAGAACCCCTGGACATCTGTCTGTGTGGTACCATCTCTGGGCCATGCCCATGGCTGCTGTGTGGGGAGGCATGTGCCACAGATACCACATTACCCTGGTCAATGCCCACTGTATGCTGTCCATCACCTAGGGACAGTGGTGACAAAGGGTGTATTGGCAGGATAACTGTGCGCATTGATGGGGTCGACAGCTGTGTACTGTCAATCGGCTGACCAATGGCGGACCCTGGCATACCTTCCTGTGCCATTACACCGATGTCATCATTATCAGTACCCATGGCACCTGACTCAGGTTCCCTGCTACATGACACCAGAGCAGCAACAGAACCTGTGGGAAGGAAACAGGAAACACAGTTTACAATGTCTACACATTACCAGTGATGCACACATGCACAGGTGCACACATGCACACCTGCACACATGCACACATGCACACGTGCACACGTGCACACGTGCACACATGCACACCTGCACAGGTGCACACATGCACACATGTGCACGTGCACACGTGCACACGTGCACACATGCACACATGCACACATGCACAGGTGCACACATGCACACATGCACACATGCACACATGCACAGATGCACAGGTGCACACATGCACATATGCACACATGCACACAGTTTCACACAATTGTACAGTACTCAGTATGCGTGATATCAACACACAGACACAGACACACCTACATGCATACAAAGAGCACTACTAAGTGAGCCAAATAGTACTATTACTATCAACACTATTACAGGAATTGTTAATACACACTCACCAACATGGATAGGCTGCATTGCTGTTATACCAGAGGGTCCTGCAGACGTGAAGAAACTAATGTCAGTGGGCACAACTGTGCCATTGTTACTGAGTATGATACAGGTCAGGAGTACAACAGTCGCCTTTCACAGGTCAGCAGCTAATATTGAGGATATCACACTTGCACATTAAATACTATGGTGACAGCTACAAACCAAGGACACACCTCACACATGCATTAACTACCAGTGTACACAACAGTCAACTATACATATGACATATTACCTGCACGTTCACTGTCTTGCTGCTGTGTGGCTCCAGCCTCCATCATGATGCATGTCTGCTGCTGTTGTTGTTGCTGGTGGACTGGAGCCACTACACTCAGGAGTAGTCCCTCCAGTCTGGTGAGTGGGGGATGTGTAGGCACCCCACCACCTGTGGCGACCTGTTGCCTGTGGATATCTGACGCACGCTGACGGACATGTCTGATTAAATCACTGCAGTGATGTCGTACCTGCTCATATATCCTATTATGCGTGCCTATGTCATTTACCCGACGGACAAGGTCTTGCCACAGTGCAGCCCTCTCCTGCTGATTCTGGCTGGTGCGGGAAAAGAGTATTGCATAGTCCCGCACCAGGCTCTGGTGTATCTCCTCATCCTCAGCTGTGGAGTAGGTGGGGTTCCACGGGTGGGCCATGTACCTGAGAAAGAAAATAACCTGGTATCAGCAATATATGTCAGCAGAATTTGGCACACATACTACACATGCTACTCGACTGTTATGATACAACATATCTCACATATGTAGCATCTGTCTGTCTATTGGTGAATACACATGTAGATGGCCAGGTATCAGTGCTCAGCCAGCAACTGTGCAACAGTACCTGGCAGACTCCATACGACATACTACCAAACCCCAGCAGTCAGAACACCGATTCAGGTCAGAAGCACCTCCTCATTCTGGGGGTTTGTATCTAGGTACTGTATGGCCTACATCGGCAACTACTGTGAGCTGACCACACACTGATTGCCCTGGATATACATATCCCACCTCCACCACCAGCACAGATGACTATAGTGCATAACATTACAGATACAAACTTTACACTTTGTAACAGTGATATGGTATCCTTACAGCCCACTGGGCCAGTGGCAGATACAACCCACAATGCTGACCCCTACACAATTGCTTTCTACAGACATCTCCGAGAATGCATGGATCATGCAATCCCATATATGACCAAGACAGTCTCCACAAAGGGACAGCATCCTGTCTGGTGGACCCCAGCCATAGACAGATTGTATTACAGAAGATGGAAGCTACTGCAAGACAGAGCATCATTCACTAAAGGGAGGGCATGTCTGAGCAGCACTGGTAAGGATCTATTTCCCATCATACTGACTACATGGGCAACGTTGAGAGGGAAATCAAGAGTGACACTACAGATGACCAGGAGGCCTTCTTCAGTTATGTTAGCAACCTGGTCAGGAGCCATCCTCTATGCCCATAGGTAGTACACAACAAATATTTCACTGACACCACAGATATTGACAACATTGTGGCAGACAGGTTCAGTGCAGGTGTCACCCGCCCTCTCCCTGTAATAAGGCATAGTCATCCCAGCTGACAGTAACCTCCTCATCATCACAGATGACCAGGTGAGAGACACCCGCGGGACAGCAGAATACACAACATGGATGGGACCTGATGGTATCCCCAGTTGCATGCTACATAACCTCTGACAGGAGCTAAACACACATATAGAAGTGCTATGTAACACTAGCCTGACTACAGGATATGTACCTGTACACTGGCGCACAGCAGCAGTGGTTCCACTCCATGAAGGAGGCACCTCACCATACCAATACAATACAACACAATACATTACATTACAATACAATACTATACAATATGCTATTGCCCCTGTGTCTACAACAGCGTACTGTTCTGCTACCCTGACCATTGTGACACATGTGGTGTGATGGTACCTGCTGCCGTCACACAGTTACACAGGGTGACTCATATGGCATATTACCTATCTGACTAACATTCAGCAGGGGTATGTGTGACATGTACTCATGGGGAGTCTTGCTTCTTAACACTGTGTGGTTTATTGCAGGGTGTGTCTTATCTGTGGGTAGGAACTCTTACCTCCACATGTGCACACTATTGCAGTGGCACGGGCGACACACAGCAGACATTTAGGTTGTGGATGGTGGGAGGTGTTACTATGGTTGTTGGACATCTGTCATGGGTGTGACCTCCATATGTAAATTTGGGAGTGGTAACCTCTATGTGGGTAGCATATGTGTACTCTGTGGTGTTGTCAGTCACTGTGCATTGGTAATGTGTTTGAGTGCGTTGTCACAGTGTTGTACATGTCACTGTGTCCTTCTCCATATCTGTAGCTGTCATGTGAGGTCCATACCATGGCATCCATTATGTGGTGTGGGGGGTACACCGACCTACATGTCCATACCTGACTCACCATGTCCGCGGACACATACCATGTGCAGGTATTCCAGGGATAGTGTGCCACTGTGACTATCATTGGGGCCACTATTGTACACATTTCTGACCCTGCTCACCCCTGACACATGCAGTGGTGGGCGGCCAATCACATATCAGGTGGTTACTGGTGTAGGTGATCTGGAATGTGGGATGGTACTCCGGATTTGACACTGGTGTTCACTCCATGCCTTTGTCACCAGGCACCTGTTGCAATACATCTGTACACATGTGCCTCACTCAGACTTTATATACATCTCTCTCTCTCTCTCTATATATATATATATATATATATATAGATATATCTATATGTATATATATATATATATATATATATATATATGTCCGTATACATATACACATATATATATTGATGTACATATATTGCTATAGATGTGGAGGGGGGGGCACAGAGGGGGTGGGACAGGCTGTGTTGCAGGTCATCATATACAATCATACCTGTAGGTAGTCAGATCAGTCTGTCTATGTATATGTATCTACATATATCTATATCTACATGTGTGCATTACATAGATATGTTGGTACAATATTCTATCTACATCTGTCTATGTATTCCTACATCTCTCTCTCTATGTATGTATACATATATGCATATCATATATATATATATATATATATATATATATATATATATATATATATATATATATATACACATACATATGCTGACATACATACATATCCATATGTTAGACAGGTATATCAACATATTTGTCTACCATACTGTATACACACACTAACATACTGCTAAACATACATAACTGTGTAACCTAATTTGTACATGGCACTACAACCTACAATCAAACAACATTGATATGTGCACATAGATGCTCTCACATACAAATGTATGTACAGCCTTCACTGATAGTTGCTGTATGTCTCCTGCCCTTTACACATCTTCATATACATATGGATACAGACCAATGACACATATGGAGGGTTCACAGTATGTAGACCTTTATAGTATTACTTTACATTACCTGTGTTTGTCACAGCTGCTTGTGCTGCTGTCTGGTTCTCTGTCCTGCTGCTCCACTTCCCAGTTGTCAGCTTTCAGGTAGCTGTTGCTGAACAATTTGTTTCTGTCTGCTTAATTGCAGTTTTCTCTGTCTCTGTCTCTCTCTCTCTGTCTCTGTCTGTCTCTCACGTCCTTCTCAGGGTTCCATGAAAGTATTGCATGCGTGGACTTGGAGTACAGCATACTTTTGTAGGTATCTGCATATGCCCATGTGATGGCCTCTGCACCAATTGTTAGCCAGCATTTGCTAATTGCATACAGCCAGTTGTGTACTGACTGCAGTTCTCACTGTGATTTCAGAACAGTGCTATAAAAAGGTGTGTGAGATAGGCGTAGCCCTTTCAGATGTTAAGGGCAGGGAACATGCTGTTATGCTGTGGTCAATGTTCTGTGAGTGTAAAGGTTGGTATCTCTCTCATATTTCCAGGTGTGTTGTAGATTAACATTCCTCCATTCATTTCTCCAGTTTCCTGTACTAACTGTGTATGTACACTGACAACTACAACTACTACCACTGTTAATGTGTGTGTGTGTGTGTGTGCTTTCCTTTCACTTTTGCTTGCACTCTGTTGCTAAGGCTTCAATAGTTGCCCTTTACAGTCACTACTTGTATGCCTGCTAGGTGTCTTGACTGTAGTGTGCTGCTGTAGCTTTCCTATTTTCCATGTACATTCCCACCTTGGAATGCTTGCTATATCTGCTAGGGTGTTACAGCATGCAGTGTGGTCTGGCCATGGTGTGGGCCTTGACATCTATTAGGGTATTTGAGTATGTTGCTGAGCAGGCCCCAGAGACTTTCAGGTTCATCAGTTATGTGCCTCATGGAATGGTACATATCAGTAGGGTACACCCATTAAAATGTCTGGTATGCTGCAGTTGTGACTGTGGGTTAGCATGAGCATATGTATTACTACACTTTTTCTGCCATGCAAGTGGTGAATACTTTCCGGGCTCCATAGTTACCATTGCATGTGTTACACCTTTCTGCCTACTGTTTGTACATTTCACATGGGGTCTGTGGGGCATCCCTGTAAGACATTCACTGTTGCTATGTCTAGGCTCTTAACTATTCAAATATGGTGGTGTTGGACCCATCATGTGTACAGATATTTGCAGGCTGTCCACATTTCTGCCTCATAATTTGGTCAATATCTCATGCACACCTTTATCTGGCAAGTCACTCTGGGCTCAAGTCAGAATATGGTGACAAACATTCAAGTTCCAGACTGCATACCCTTCCAAACATCCCACAAAGTGTAGACCCTGTTGCTTTCTGAACTGTCTGCGTTTGTTGTAACTTTATTTGTAATGTGTCCCTGGTTTTGGGCCTTTGCTCCACATATTTTATTACTTGGTCCGGATGTGTTCCTGTAAGAGGTTGTGGGGTATGGGCAGTGCTTATCCTGCTGTGAGTATGTGTGTGTCTTGCAAGGTGCTATGGTGACATTATTACCTACTAGCTTCCAACTAGCATGGCTGTTTCTGTTCACACACTACTATTATGGAAATCCACCAGTTTTGTTTGTAATTCTAAATGTCATGCTTTGTGTACTACACATCTATATTCCCTTTACATTCATTCCTACTGTTACATGATATATTTACTTTAGCACAATGTTCTTATATAAGAGTCATGGCTTAGTGGTAAGACATGCAGACTACAGTTGCCAAGGTCCTGGGTTCGGGACTCACAGTGGGATTTTATTTTTCTTTTGAACTGAGTACAGGACCTGTCAATCAAAGTGACTAAGGCACTTTTAAGCAGTTGTAACCAGGCTAGCGCTGGTTTGCGCAGAGTTCGCGCATGCGCACTGATGGTTAGCTCCGCGCACACAAGCGCACACCTAATTACAACCACTTAAACGTGCTTACTCTTACTCGTGAAAGTAGTCGGTACAGCTGGGGAGGTAGGTTAACAGACAAGACAAACAAGACGCATACAGGGACGGTGTATGACACGTGTGGGGGGGTTACACAATTGACGGGGATGGAGGTTTGGATATCCAGAGCCCATGAGCCCACAGATGGCAACAGTGGAACTGATATCCCCACCCATAGGCAGTTACCACTGTTCCTTCACTGCCCAGGACGGGGCTGTGCTGGGGGCTGTGTAGGCGGGGCAATGGGCATGCCCGTTAGTTGCGCCACCCGTGCCTCGAGCTGGCGTAGGGGCTCAAGGACAGAGTCCCGAATCTCCCTACGCACCACAGTCCGGACGTTACGGAGGGTGAGTGGTGGATCTCCTCCAGCCACACTTGCAGAGGGGGGGGCGAGCCCCATCCCCTGCAGCGCTTCCACCCGCAGGTGGCACAGGACCACCGGAGGAGGGTCCGGACTCGGCACTAGTGCCAGGTGCACTTGCCAGCTGAGGTGGGAGAGGTGGGTCCGCTGGAACCCGCCTTCCCTGTCGTTCTATGTTTTGCATTATGTCATGACAGTTTGGGTTAGTGACATATAATACCATTCACAATTAGTTGTAACAGCATGCATTAGTATTCCCATTAACCAAACACCCAGATATTCACACCATTGAACAGCGTGCATAACACATGCATAATTTGAACAGAAATACACAGTCCAACAACATGCAGGGTTAATTGATGGCAACAGGCCATCAGGTGTGGATGTATGAACAGGGCAGATGCATCAACAGACATGCAAATATATATGACCCAACAGGACAAACGTCCAGGGGTGTTAATTGTGATTGCACATACCATTTTCACGTGGAATGGGTTATATGTAGTTATAGGTTGGGGTGAAGAAAGTAATATTAACACCTTCGGATAACAATACATATGCTGTACATTTCTAATAGCTACAGTTATATACACACTACTGTTCTAACTACAGTTTCCTATATGTTAACTATTTCAACTTGGTGATAGGACTGTTAATGCAACATCAATATACATTCTATGGTTCTTCATACACATTCATATCTAGCTTTGTTCAGCTACATCTAGGGTACATTTGCTTTATATGGCTGTAGACAAGTTTTGATGTATGGTATATCAGACAAACATCCTATCTGCATATTGCAGACTGAGAGCAACATATCCTGATTTTGGGATACACATTCCAGATGCAGCAACACTTTGAACAGATTTAGCTGTTTGGTTTTGAATCTAACATGCATTTCATTCTGTCTTGACTGCAGTATACTTTATTCAGGGGTTATTACTACTGTATTGCTGGATTCATGGCACTTTCTCACACTCTCTCACTTGCTTTCATTTTACTATTCAGGATGGTACATCTAGGCTTTATTGACATGTTTTAACAGTAGTTATTACAATCCTTTCCAGCAGTCTCACTTCTGTCATGTTTCAGTATTTCCACAGGGATATATTTCACACATGTGATTTATCATCTTCTGCAGCTATACTTTTCAGCCTGCTGCAGGTTGTGTACTATTTTCTTACAGGCAGGGCATTTTTATTTCAGGATATATGTCAGCACAGTTTCATGTTTAGCTTACACTTACAGGCTACAAACTATTGTGATCAAGCAATACTTTCATACACTTTCACACTGTTACTTGCAGATTTTATTCCTTACTGACTACACTGCACTCTTATGCTGACTGTCATACTTTGATATTTCTTTACAGTTACTGGTAGTGGATTACTGACCTGCCTGGTGGCGCAACCGCACCAGCCTGTCGCCATAGGCTCTGCGGTTCGCAGAACGGACACCTGCAGCTGTAATATAAATGAAGTAATATTGGAATACACATCTCCATAATATCAGCTAGTTTAACTTTTTACATACATAATTAAATGTTACTTACTCAGTGGTGGGGCATTGGGTGTTTGCCGGGCCTCCTGGATCCAAAGGTTCAGTTGGTCATGCTTGCGTCTCTTCAGGTCTGCATGGTGCTGACAGACCTGCTCACCTGTCCTTGGAATCCCTGTGGCACTGGTGAGTTCATGAGCCAACCGGTCCCACGCCTCAGCCCTGTACGCTCCCCAGAGGACCTGGCCCTGCATGAGTTGGGCCTCATGATTGTGGACTAGGAGCCAGGCCATGTACCTGGACTCCTCAACACCCCACCTCTGCACTCGAAAGTGACTACCCTCTCCTACTCCTGACATTCTGCCTGCAGGTCTGTTCTACAATCGTTTATGCTGTGTATTCCCGCCTATGGGGCTTATATAGTCCGTTTTTCCCGCACATATCTGTGATTGGCCATTTTGGAATTGTATCAACTTCAGTAAACCTGCATTGTCATGCTCTAGTTTGTATTCATTCCTATATATGAGCTATTATTGCATTTCTAGGTACTGCTGTCATGGCTTAGTGGTTCTGTACCTTGACTATGGTGTATAGTATCCTGGGTTCGAACCTGGCCACTGCTTTTCATTTTATATTGACTGTCTAGACATGCTGAGGGGTGTGTCTGTGTAAAGGCAGTTTTGATACGGCTTGCTCAACGTTGCCCGTCGGTTAGCTTGTTTGCGCGGTGTGCAGCTCCGCGCAAACGGGGTACGCTGGTTTAAGCCTCATTTGGCTATCGGCACGCATATTACGCTCAGCTCAGTTAGGGGCACATATATTTAGCGTGTTAAACCACTGCTCAGCTACGGGCACTCATTTTGCACCAGTTAAACCACTGCTTATCTACGGGCACATACACTCACCCTGTTAAACTGTAGCTAAGCTATGGGCACATCTGGCATTTTTTATTCATTTGTTACCTCACATTTCTTCAATATAAATGGGCTATTTCATTACATTTTACATATATTGGGGTTTTATGTGTACATATTTGTCAGGGACTCGTTTCCTGCTTATTTTGAAAAAAAAAATTGGTGTTGTGGGGGCTCGAACCATGAATGCCTGCTCTTCAGCCAACATCTCTACCGCTACGCTATTGCTTCCTGGCTTATTTTGCATATTTAGTTCTTATATGCTTTCCCACTGACTGCTAACTGTAGCTGCGCTACAGGCACGCCCGCGCAAACGAGCGCACTCACGGTTAAACATCTTTACAATTTAAAAAAAAATATGACATGTTCATTTATATTTCTTTTATGTTTATAGTCTGTAGGGGCATGTGTTGTGTTGTGTTTATTCACATTTCCGTGGACTCTGTTGTGGGTGTCTACTTTGAGCACTTTTACACTTCTGGGGGCGTGTCCGCTTGCAGGGCTCAGCCTACGGACACGCCCCCTACTGTCTTACACGGACCGTGTTAGACTTAGGTGTGATTCAGCATGCTCTCATGAATATGCAGAGCATGCTGACATCACTCCGTTTAACTGCAGCCTCCGTGTAAGAGTTATAACTCTTACACGGAGGCTTTGTGAATCCTGGGGACTGTATTATAAGCATTAGGTATAAATATTACCATCTATTTATATTAAGTAATAAGTTCTGAAAGACTTCATCAGTAAGGGTGAATATGTTAAATAACTGCGTGCTATAATCTTTTACTGAGGTTTTATATGTGATACATCCTAATTTAATATGATTGAATTGCTTATCTATCTTTCATGTAAATATTAATTGCTTATACAATAAGTAGACATTTATATTGTATTAGAATTCTGTCTAATCTACAATAGTACTATATCTGTTCAAAATAATACAAATATTGCTTACTCCTATTACAAATATTCTCCATATGATAATTCAATTTATGGAACTCAGATGTTCTGGATTGTCAAGGTATGAGTGATAATCTGATGGACTTAAGTTTATCCATCAGATTAGGAATTATTTTCATTCCATGGCTAGTGCAAATCTTAATTTTGTTAACATTTATAAGTTTAAATTTGTTATTTCATAAAAACATTTTAGTATGCCTGACCAAAACATTACTTTACTGGTAGATTCATGGATTTATAGATTCATAGCTTAGTACTAGGCTAACTGCCCTTGCGAGCCATTTTAAGCCTAGCCAATTATCCCTTGTGATATTCAAACCCTGTACCTTGTGTTTGTAAACACTCAAAGTATAAAACTGATAATTTCCTTTAAAAGCTCAAACATATACTTTATAGTTATCAGAGGAAAATGTTTAATAGTCAAAATAAAACAAAAAATAGTCTAAATAACCTAAGATGGATTTAACTTTATATCTTTAAATACCAATGGTTTAAACAATCCTAGCAAGAGATCAAATCTACTGAAATATTTAAAACTGAACAAAGCACAAATTGTCTTCCTTCAAGAAACTAATTTCAAAACAAATGACAATTACAAATGGAATCCTAAGGAATATATGATATTGGCGCAATCCACTTATAAGACAAAAAGAAAAGGGGTAACAATTTTATGGAAAACAAATGTGATTAACCCAGAACTAATTTATAAGTATGAAGATAAAGAAGGCCTTATGGCATTAGTAATAGTTAAATATAATAACAGAATATGGACCCTAGCCGATCTATACTGGTTCCCAGGCATTGGATCAGAAAGTGTTAAAAACCACTTGGATTTCATTTCCAATAATTATAAAGGCAACTTAATATTAGGAGGAGATTTTAACTGTATATTTGATATTTCTGAAACTGCAAATAAAAGACTGCTGCATACATCTGCTGTATCAAAAGCTTTAAACAAGTGGGTATAATCATTTCATCTTGTAGATACTTTCAAATTTAAAGAAGATAAATCTTTGTTGTTTTCCCATCAAGATTACAGATTCGGTACCCAAACTAGAATAGATAAAATATTTTCTGCCCATGACTTACACTCTAAAATCATTAATTTCTCAGTCAATCCTTGCCCCTTTTCAGACCACAATTCATTGATACTAAAACTTCAAAATGGGTACAAACCATTAATCTTTAACCCCAGAATTCCAGCTTATATAACTAAAATTAAAGAGTTCAAACCCTGGTTATTATCTGAATTACAGTTTTTCCTTAGATATTAATTACACCACAGAGATAAATAAAATAATGACATGGGACTCATTCAGAACTTACATATATGGTAAAACCCTGACTTGGGATAAAAAAAAATCAGAGAATGGGATTCTGAATTATTAGATCTGAAATCCAAACTTTTGTCAGTAAAAGCTGAAAAAAATCAAAATCATTTGGAGATGAAAAATAAAGTTCAAACCCTGGTTATTATCTGAATTACAGTTCTTCTTAGATATTACACAGTCCCAATGCAGGGCAGCACTTAGTAGAGACGAGGATTCACGCAATAAATATGTAAAAACGTAAACGAAACACCATAAGCGTGATCCTCTAATGGCAATGAAACGCTGAATATATCCAATGTTCAAAACACGATAATACACTCTTAATAATACGCTCTTATAGCTCAATAAAACTTTTATTCCACACCAGAGTGAGCGCTTTCGCCAACAGGCTTCTTCAGACTCTTATTACAGGTTAAAATTTGACTTATTTAAAAACCCTTCCATGACTAATCATTGGTTGTTAAACTCATTAATATCACATGGCATATTTTAAAAGTGGTACATACATTATATATTGGCTATTTAAAACCACAACCTCTTGCAGAGATACTAAAACCTACAATATTATAAACTAAAACACTTAATAACAAAATATCAAATTGATCGTAGACATATGTCCAAACTAGTTGTTTACTAAAAACTAATGATAACACATTCCCCATCAGAACGAACTACAAACATATTCTTGCTAATAACTAAAGTCCCTTGGAGCTGACAAACATAACATTGCTTACTACAAGACAGAGATCAAATTATATTAATGAAACGAATTATACCGCGTGGGCTCCGAGTTTTGAAAATGCCCACATCTGGCAGTTTATTCCCGGACCTTTTATATCGTTGGCAGCAGCTCAATTTAGAGCTCAGCTTCAGCTACATGAAGCTGTTAATCGAATACCATCTACCGGAGGAGAACCGACTGAGACTTACTGTAAATAAACTGTTTAGTGACTTTAAACATAATTATGTTGACAATGTGTATACAGAGAGACTCGGAAGAGTCTTAGAAGATGTGTTACTTATGGAAAAACGCCTATTAGATCAAAAAAGGGCTAAAATTACGAGGGATATACGTGATTTTAAAAATAATCACGTTTTCACATGGCCCAGGGATAGGAATTCAAACCAACAGGTTAATGATGGGTCAGTTTTACCGCAAGGGTCCACCAGTAGAATAGTTAGGAATAATGGGTATGAAGGGATGAATACGCCATTACCCAACACTAACTTGGTTCAGCAGGCCACTATTAATGAGAGAAGAACAGTTAACACCCTGGTATTAGGTAATGATAATACTGGTTCGACTAATGACAGTGGTGTCAATATGAATGTAGGGACTACAGTACATGATGCAGTACAGTCGAACAATGTGATCGTAGTTGAAAGTCCTATTCGTTCACAAGTTAATGGTGGTAATATAAACCCTGATCTAGGAGAAGGCCTGGCAGGTTGCATTACTGATGTGCAAAGATCAGGGGCAGCAGTTGTTAGACCTAAATCAAATAGTACAATTTTAACTATGAATAGATTACCTGCACCCCTTCCAATAGCCCAAAATCATTTTTTGGACAAAAGACGTTCGACCAGCAGGGGGAGACAGAAGAGGAAAGGGTCTGTAGAGGAGCAGCAACAGCAAGGTCCTACATTAAAGAAAATGTGGGGGAGACAAAACCATTAGTCATTAACTTATCTGGAAGGGTTTTGGATGAGTATGAGGAGCAAGTCTTGAATAAGGGGCTTGGTTTCATCCCCACCAAGGATAGTGACTTGGTGGATACTATTATAGATACTAAATTGTTTATTCGAAACATACAACTAAGATTGGACTTTGGACAATACAGTGGTTACATGGAACAGAATAAGTATCGAGCTAATAGCGTTTATGTTCCACAATTACATCCCACAATTGAAGTATTTGGGAATGTTCTAGAGAATGACATTTACAGGTGTTTTCAGGAAAAGAAACCAACTAGACATGGACAAAATCTAAATTATAAACAAAGGCAAGCATTGAAATCCTTAAAGAGTGATAGTTCTATTATAATCAGACCAGCTGATAAAGGTGGGCCCGTGGTCATCATGGACTACTCCCACTATGTTGATAAAATGAAACAAATGCTTGAGAATATACAGACCTATACAAAGATAAACCATGATATATTGGTTGATATGGTTTTCAGTGTTTATAACACTTTAGATGACCTTGTCATGTCTTTTGACATAACTCAACAACTTTATGATTATTTCAAAGTTAAGGATCCTGTTCTACCGGTCATTCAGGGACTTCCAAAAGTCCATAAAAATTACACTGACCCACCACTGAGACCTATTGTGGCAGGCCAAGGGTGGGTCACGGAACCATTGTCTATTTACTTGGAGAATGTATTGAGACCCCTAGTTAATGAGAATGAGAAAATATTAAGAGATAGTAAACAATTCCTCTTAGACCTTTACTCCCACACACGATTTTTGGAAGATGACCAACATTACTTCTTAGTGACTTTAGACGTTGTCAGCCTTTTCACAGTAATCCCCAATGATATAGGTATCAGATATATAACTGAATACCTAAAAGCACATTCAGATTTTTCTGATAAGAAGATAGATCTAATCACACTATTACTTGAAACAATCTTGACTAACAATGTTTTTACATTTCAGGAAGATATTTATCTACAGAGGGATGGCGTGGCTATGGGCACGTCATGTGCCAATAGCTACGCCAACCTAGTTATGGCTAGGTGGGAAGATAAATACCTTTATAATAATCCACTTTTTGTTGAGTATGTTGGCATGTATTGCCGTTTTGTGGATGATCTTTTTTTCTTGTGGTTGGGAGATGAGTACTCTCTTAATAATTTTGTATTTTATCTAGACACAACCACGGAGTTTTTAAAATTCACCATGAATTTCTCTAATAGGAGTATATCATATTTAGATGTTGAAGTGTCTAGAATGTCCAATGGCTTGTTAAACACGTCCATACATAGAAAGGGGTGCCAGAGGAATAACCTATTACATAGGCAAAGTATGCACCCCCGTCATGTATTTAACAATGTCCTAAAAGGACAATTTATGAGAGTGTCCAGACTCAACCCTGAACAGGAAAACTATGAAAATGGAGTACAGGACATGAAAGGAAGGTTCCTTGAGAGAGGTTATAAAGAGAAAGAAATTATTGACACCATTCGTATAGTAGATTCCCTAAGGACTAGCAGTGCAAGACCTTATTTTAAGGAACAAGTGGCACAAACCAATATTGAGGTTTCATCTACGACTGAAGTTAGGGCAAAACTGGCTTTTAGTAGGATGAGTTTAGAAGTGAAAAAAGCTATGAATAGGCATTGGGATATTTTGAAGTCGAACAGAGAGGTTAGTGAGATTGTTGGCTCTGCACCACGCATAGCCTATAAAAATCATCCTAACCTCAAGAGTATTCTATGTAGACCTAGATACCCTACACACAATAGTATCATAGCGAATAGAAACACCGTACCATGTGGTAGATGTAATCAATGTGACTTTATTAACAAAGAGATGATTTTCAGGCATCCTACCACAGGACGTACATTCAACTTCAGTACTAACACTAATTGTGATAGTAAGAATGTGGTTTACGTTGCCACTTGTAATTCATGCACTGCCTACTATATAGGGAAGACCAACCGAACACTCAAGGAACGTATTAGGGAGCATATTTACCAAATTAGAGTGGGTTCAGATGTCAATGCTTTGGCCAGGCACAATAAGTTGGCAGGCACACATCACACTTTTAAGTTTTGTGTCATCCAAACTGTTTCACAGGGTTTTAGAGGAGGGGACTTGATCAACCGAACATTAGAACATGAAACCAGGTGGATCATCAGATTGAGATCAGATACATCTCCTGGTCTCAATGATAAGGTACAGATCAAGCCTTTCTTAAAGAGTAGAAGACTACGTAGAACACGGTAGTCTTATTGTTAGTAATTTGAGGATTGTATCCACAAGTGTAAAAATGGCTGTATAAGAGGTGCTCTATTAGAGTGACCCCCTAGTAGTTTGTCATATAAATTTGATTGTTGTGTATTTTCATACTTTTTTGTCTTATATTATCCACAAGAGCACATACATTTTTTGTTTACAGACTGAGTTTATTATACAGTACCTACAATAACATCATCTGCTATGTTATATTCGATAATTATTATGTCGTAGGTTGCTACAAATCAGCTGTTAAACGACTATATTCTGATATTATTGGACTATATAATTTGATCTCTGTCTTGTAGTAAGCAATGTTATGTTTGTCAGCTCCAAGGGACTTTAGTTATTAGCAAGAATATGTTTGTAGTTCGTTCTGATGGGGAATGTGTTATCATTAGTTTTTAGTAAACAACTAGTTTGGACATATGTCTACGATCAATTTGATATTTTGTTATTAAGTGTTTTAGTTTATAATATTGTAGGTTTTAGTATCTCTGCAAGAGGTTGTGGTTTTAAATAGCCAATATATAATGTATGTACCACTTTTAAAATATGCCATGTGATATTAATGAGTTTAACAACCAATGATTAGTCATGGAAGGGTTTTTAAATAAGTCAAATTTTAACCTGTAATAAGAGTCTGAAGAAGCCTGTTGGCGAAAGCGCTCACTCTGGTGTGGAATAAAAGTTTTATTGAGCTATAAGAGCGTATTATTAAGAGTGTATTATCGTGTTTTGAACATTGGATATATTCAGCGTTTCATTGCCATTAGAGGATCACGCTTATGGTGTTTCGTTTACTTCTTAGATATTAATTACATCGCAGAGATAAATAAAATAATGATAAGGGACTCATTAAAATCTTACATATATGGTAAAACCCTAACTTGCTGTAAAAAAATCAAAGAATGGGATTCTGAATTATTAGATCTGCAATCCAAACTTTTGTCTGTAAAGGCTGAAAAAATCAAAATCATTTGGAGATGAAAAAGAAAGTAGAAGTATTAAACAATAAATACAATGAAATTCTAACACATAAAATTAGTTTAGCTTTAGAAAAACTAAAAATTAATACCTTGGTCACTTCCCCCAAATATCTACATAAGAATCAAAATACAATCAAAAGCTAATAACATTAAAAATATCTTCCATGAAAAGAAAGGGGAAAATGTCTCGGATATAGGTGACATTCTTGATGCCTACATAAATCACTATATGGAACATTTCCAAAAAGAAAATATACATATCAATCAATTAAATCTAGATGAAAAATTTTCTAATATAAAAAAATACCAGAAAAATTAAAACTAGGTCTGCACGCACCTATATCCTACAAAGAAATTACAGATACAATAAAAGAGGGTAAAAATAATAAAGCTCCAGGTATAGATGACATAATTATGGATATATATAAACTTTTTCCTTTAAAGATACTATCCCTCTTCCATAAAACTCTATTAGAAATTCAGTCACAAGCTTTAATACCACCCTCTTGGTGATATTCCTTAATCAGACCAATCCTAAAGGAAAACAAATCCCCAAACCTCTGTCCCTCCTATAGACCTATATCATTACTAAATAATGACTATAAGATATTTATGACAATATTAACTAACAAAATGAAAATACCAATATCGAAAACAATAAATAATGATCACACTGAATTTATATATCATAGACACACACATGACAATATTAAAAAAGATATTTCTCTTATAGATTATGTTAATAAAGAAAATAAAGAAACACGCATAATTGGCTTAGATATAGAGAAAGCCTTTGATTCCCTAAATTGGGACCATTTATTCAGAATTCTGGTGTTATTTGAATTTCCTCCTTCCTTTGTTCATCTACTAAAGAATATATATATATATATATATATATATATATATATATATATATATATATATATATATATATATATACACATACACACAAATAATTTAGTGTATGTTAAGCTAGGTCCTTTCACCTCTGCATCTATACATATAACAATGGGTACTAAACAAGGATGTCCCATGTCACCGATTCTATTACTTTGGCTATTGAAATATTGGCAGATTCAATACGTAACAATACAAAAATCAAAGGAGTAGGTGTTTATGAACAATACAATTCTAAAGTAATGCTCTTTGCTGTTGACATATTATTGACATTGTCCAATACAAAAGAGACATTAGAAGAATTAGATATTTTAATTGACACATTTTACAGGACTTCAGCACTCCATTTCAATAAATCAAAATAAAAATTTTTATTTTTAAATTAAAAAAAGAATTGCAGACGAAGGGGGGATCACATTATAAGGAAACAAGAATCTACCTTAAAATATCTAGGTATTGGGTTATACAAGGATAATAATGAATTAGTCTAAAAAAACTACAATAATATCATCAATACAATTAAAATCTCTGTGGAAAAGTGGAACAAAATAATATTAACATTTGAAGATAGACTACAGTTAATAAAAATGGTTTTACTATCCAAGATTCTATATATAGCTTTGGCAATACAACTGTTACCAGAAAGGAATATACTCAAAGAAATAAACTCATGCCTGATAACATTTTTATAGTTTCCCAAAAGAAACAGAATAGCTTTAATACATCATATCAGACCATGGAAACAGGGAGGATTAAACTTTCCTGATATAGAAATATATATAAAAGCATCAATATCTAAAACAATCTCAGATTGGATAAGTCCAAATTATTCTGCAAATTGGAAAGAATTACTAACTGTAATATCAATAAATGAATTTGATTTACAAAAAAAATGTCAAATAACAGATAAAAACAATTTGCCATGGCTCATATTATGTATTAGTATGCAATATAACATAACTAAGCCCACTAAAACTTGTATGATTAATTATTACATTGACTCATTTAGGAAAATTATTAATGCAAATATAGATTTTAAAAATCTGGTTTGATCTTTTAACGCCATTCATAGTTATAAAGAGCTATCCACATAAAATATACGGAGAGATAATTAATTCCTGGGAACTGAAAGGATTTGTTTGTTGGTTTCAATGTATCAATGAACTAAAAGTTCTGGATATGCAAACAATAGAAACAACATACAAAATTCCACAACAAGATTGGCTAACTATGCAAAGCATCCTGATGTATTTGCAAGATTTATGCAGAATAATTAGTAATTCTTCATTAAAAGAAATACCTAAACTTACAAAATACCTATATGAAATCATATATAATGATTATGACATGGGAAATATTATTTTGACATTTTACAAGATATTGATAAATTATAAAACAACACCCAAATCCTCATATTAGAATTAAATAACAAAATGATACTCATTACAGCTAACTGAAGAAATTAAATTACATATTTTATTATCAATAAAACATACATCCTTTATACTATACTGGAAATTTTTTAATTAAGCATTCTTAACTCCAGATAGAATTACTAAAATTAATTCTTCCACAAAGGGAATATGTTGGAGGTATGAGCAAATACACAGTGCAGATTGGAATCACATTTTTTTCAACTGTGTTAAAATTAAGCCATTTTGGAATGGTATTAAAAACTTTTTACAAGCTTTATTTAATGAATTGTTTAACTTATCTAAAGCGCTAGTATTATTAAATTTGTACAAAGGTCCTCATTTGAATGAGTCAAATATGTATCTAGTATGGACAATACTTGCAATTTCAAGGAAGTGTATAACAAGAAGATGGAATACAAACACAATACCGACTTTGGAAGACTTCTACAGCCTACTGAAGACCGCAGCATTGTTGGACATTAAAATTAAAGAATTAAGGATTCATCCTAAGCCATTTATTAACAATCCATGGAAAAAAGTCTTATCATTGATTGACACTTTACAATAACTGAATAGATACATTCTGATAACTGGATTGTTATACCTATAAAATAATTGTATATATTGAGCTCTGTTATAGTGTCAGGCTGATGTAAATAGTGTACCTAGTTATTTAAGATGTTATATACAAATACTATGGAATTTATTCAACTCTATTTGAAAAATAAAATAATTTTGATAAAAGAAATACAGCTGAACTTCAAACTAACTATAGCACCTTCTACGTCATAAAACTGAACAAAAATTGCACTTCAGTTCACACAGACTGGGGAACAGTTTGCCAGCTTTCCCACAGACATGGCTAAAAGAGAGAGAGACAGACACAGAGAAAGAGAGAGAACAAAAGGCATGTTAGTGTTTGATAGCTTCATTGATAGTTACTGGACATGCAGTGCAGGAAAGTGTTAAGTAGCCTAGCCTACGTTCCCAATTTCCCCAAAACAATGTCTGGTTAAGTGACATGCTCAATGTCACACAGTAAACAAATGACGGCTGAGGGAGTCATACCCTGTACCACAGGAAGTAGCTTGTTAGCAGCTCATAGCCTTAGTCCTCTGCTAACTTCCAAGCAGTGGAAATTTTTCTTTCAATTAAATTCCCAGTGTTCAATTAAATTCCCAGTGTTTTTCAAGTGAATGTATGTTTTTCCTTCAGAATATTTTTGGAAATCATCTGGCTTCTTGTTATGACTTCCTTGTCATGCCAGGCTAAATTTAATGAGTGATGGCTGATCACCCAGATAACATTGTTGGGAGCTCCTTGTTTTGAAATATTTGTTCTGCTTGTCCCTTTGTCACTAATGTTACAGAGAGCAAACTAATAGATACTGTGGATTTTAAGGACATCACATTGTCCACTAAAGCAAAGAGGAAACTCTTAAAACGAAAGTGGCTTTCACAGAGTTAGCTATCTTGCTTTAGGCTACCTAGCACAGAGATAGCAGGGTAATGGTTTCAGAGCACCAGTGTATTCTTCAAAACTTGTGTGCCAAAACTAAGGATATACAGAACACAGAGACTGTACATCTCCAGCTTATAGGACTAACAAAAGGTTTAGAAACCAAAGACATTGTGCCCTTCCTAGAAAAATACCTTTTCAAAGCCTTGCACATGCCTAGAAAGATTTTATGGTGTGTGAGGTCACAGATCTCTAACAACCCAAAGACAATAATTTTCTAACTGATGGATTTTAGTAGAAAAAAATATTTTGCAAATGTGGTGAGGGAAAAGAATTCAGTATGCTGAGCTGAAAAATCGTTTGGTATCAAGATTATTCCAAAACCAAAAAAGGAAAGAAATGAGCCTTTGCTGACATTCACTAGCTGTGATTCAGAAACAGCATACCAGTTTCTTTCAATTTTCTTGCTATGCAGGTTCTCAAATGAAATTAAAAAAAAATGCTCTTTGAGAGACCCAACTCTGCCATACAGTTCTTATGGAAAAAAAACTGGCTTAAAAGACTGATGGCCAATAAAGCAATTACTACCACTACTCTGGCTAAGTCACTAGTGGTAAAATATTCCACCTTTCAATAACTCAGTGTAGTCCACAATTATTATTATTATTATTATTATCATTAATGCATTACCTTTGGTTACCAGGGAAGTCCAACTGGATGGAAAACCCTTTTACATCAGAAGGCCGAGATAATAGCACCAATGAGAGCGATAACAATACTCGGGCAGATTAAAATAATCAAAAAAAAAACAATAAAGACTAGAGCAAGGCTACAAAATAATAGCAAAATCTGCCTACAGTCGTCCTAGCCGAACACACCACTACATTGCTCCACATAAAAATAAGTGAATGGCATTGTCTGGCTATTTTCAGTACATCCAACTGAAGATAGTGCACACTATTCTGCACTTGTTACCCACCATCCAAACTACCTTCCCTAATCTCACCGATGAAAGTGGTACTTGTGGGGGTGATTGATAAAACAATACAGAGAAGCTCAGAGCTTGAAGTCTGCCAATGCTAAATTGGGCTGTTTTCAAGGTTGTGTGAACAGGTCGAGCCAGATCATGCAGAATCAGGGTTGTTTTGCAAGGTTGTCTCAGACATGAGCCGAAAAGGTATGGTTTTCCTCTTTCAGAGACTCAGGTTAACGTTAGGGTTAGAGTTATGGGAATAGTGTCCAATCAGAAGGGTCAGGTTAAGCACAGAGATGACATTAGGGTTAGGGTTAGGGTTACAGCTAGGGTTAGGGTTAAGGATAGAGTTATGGGAATAGTGTCTAATCAGGAGGGTCCAGTTATGTGCTGTGATCACCAAGCAAAAGAGTTAAAATCTTCCCCTGAGCCCTTGATAGTAGATAACATGTTTTTCAGCATGACAAACTCCTCAGGTTATCTCAAGAAGGCAGCAGTACATTTTCACATTCAGCTCTGTACCAATAACCACTACTCATAGCTAGCAATCAAAGATAATAATCTTGTGAATATTGAGAGTATAGATGCTGACAACAGCTCTGCCAAAAACTAAGCATCTGATTACAGATGCTTCACCTAACTTAATGAAGAGAAGAAAGATCTTTCCTGATGAACATTAATTAACTCACAGCAAGACACACAGTGCCCCAAGATGACTCAAATAGTGGTTGCCTCAGATGGACTTGCTTATTACAACTCCCTACTGTTCATCACAGTGGAAATCTTATCTCTGTATCCTACCTGAGACTTTAGCGACCAGTCCTGGTCATTTAAGCAATAACCCATGGCTGGATGTGGGTAAATCCAGCATTCCCCACACCCAGCTATGGGCTATTGCTATTATACAATGACATTATTTAAGAAAACAAAAATACTTACTTTTCTTAAATAATGTCATTGTATAATGCCCCCATGCTGGCCTTCCTCAGTTTTCCGGAATCCTGGGGCATTTCTGATGTACAGTGCATGCATAAGGGACTACTTGTGTTCCCATGCTTACACAGTTCCTCAGTGCTGTACAGAGGTAGCAAAGGAGAAAGGAAGATCTCCATTGCTTTTTTTTTAAATTGAAAATAATAAAAAAAAGAAATCGGGAGACTTAAAATGAACGAGGGGAAACAGCACAGACAAAAAAAAAAGAATAATCAGGTACGTGTCTTTAATTTTTCAGAACGTACCTGATTATTTCCCTGCTAGACAGGGGTCCAGGGAAGTAAATAGTGTGAGAAGAAATAGCCAGGGAATTGTTACGGCTAGGCTTGTATAGGGCCTAAGGCTGATAGCCTAGTACCAACCTATGAATCCTTTTTTTTTGTCTGCACCATTTCCCTCGTTCATTTTAGGTCTTCCGTTTTTTTTTTGGGGAGCAAAAAAAAAAAAAAGTAAAAACATCAGGAGATATACTAGTGGGAAAAAGTCTGGGTGACTGGAACTTTTTCCGTTAGTATATTCTCGGATTTACAATGGACACACTGGTTGGGCTGGCCAATCAGTGTGCTTGTTTTTGAATATTAATGGACAGTCATTGTATAACTTTATTTACTAAATGCATATCCTTCTCAAGCTGACAGTGTGCATTATCTAGTTTCCTTACACTTTCAGAGGAGACAGATTTGTTTCTTTCATTTATGTTAATATTTGTATATTTTGAACACTGAAATTTCTTTTTCTTGGCATGATGTATGAGGTGCCAAATCCACTGTAAAGATCTACAGACTGGCACAGCACTTGAATCACATGGCGCAAACATTGTATTTTTGTAAAAACTTAAAAATCAATAAAAGACATAAGAGACATTTATTGCCACCTGGAAAATGTGAACTGGCTACTTTTATTAATGAAAGGCTTGCATTATCCCTCCAGAGACATGTGACAGATACTGTGGGAAAGTTGCCAATGACAGAGTTTGGAATTTGTACATTGAGCAGCATTTATGTTCTAATTAAAATGACTCTGCCTTTTTTGTATTTTTCTTTGCATCCTTATATTTATATGTGTCAGTTGTAAAGTTTAATCACTGAACCTTATCCATTATTACTATGACACTGTTTTAGACTGTCTTAATGACCACTCAGTCCAAAGTGAGAAACCATCTTAAGGAAAAGAAAACACTTAACTAGTTTTATTGCGGATTTGAGACTGATAGATTTGTGGTAGGCCATCAACTCTGATTCCAGGATATGATGAGTTTATATTCAGTGAGTCAGTAATTGAAAATCATATTTTAAAATGAAACACAAAATAGCAAGACTTCAAACGAACAAGACACCAGGGTGAAAATTTCTCAAATCATTTATTTTCTGGTACCTCTGCTTTTCGCCTTCAAGGAATACTAACATCACATTACACCCCTCCTTTATACACACCCAATCCGTCAATTAAGTTAATTACAAACAATTAAACATAATTCCCCAATTTTTAAAGACATAGGTTAGGAAAAGTTCCTTTACTTTGAAAAAATACCTTTTGTACTAACATATTTAAGTAACCACACGTTATACAATATTTTAAACTTCATTCATATAAATACTATATACAAATATTTTAACTGTATAATAATAATGTTATAATGTTAAATTGCTATCATGGTTCATACCTCTAGGTTGTAGTGTTCAAAAAGTAATAATCATCCTGCATTCTAGTTTATTTAGCTCTTCTTTAAAATTTCCCCCATGGACCATATATGTTCGAGCCAGAACACTAAAAAACATATCTGTATTACATCCCCCATGAGTGAACATAAAATGTTCAGCTACTGGACTCACATTATTTCTATTCCTGATGTCCCTCGTGTGCTCCAAAATCCTCACCCTTGCTTTCCTTTTAGTTTGTCCTATGTAGCATTTTACCCTTTCATATGCACAACCCACAATATAAACAACACCATGTGAATTGCAGGTGTAATTTTCCCTTGCCTTGTACCTTTTCCCATTTATTTTACTCCCATCCAGATTTCTCACCCTATTGCATACACTACAGTTACCACATGGTCTCATTCCTATCCTGCCTGTACTTGGCATAATCCCACCATCATCACTCAAAATTTCGCTTAAGTTTGCAAATCTACCATATGAGAAAGTTATATGTTCAGGGAAAATTTCTCCTATACCCATATCCTCCTTCACCATGTACCAGAAATTTCTAACAATTATCTCAATTTTCTGACTAAATGTAAAAATGTTATCACAAAATATAAATTTTCCTGATCTAATTCTTCCTGATTCACTTTTCCCTGGATAGAGAATTCATTTTCCCTACCATTTCTTTCTCCAATCCCAACTCTCTCTTCGATAGTTTCTTTCTCTTTTTCCGCCAACAACTGCTTCCCTTGCATTTTTTTAAAGGATTTCAGAATAACTCCTACACTTCAATCTCTCAAAGGCTTCATCCAAATACACTTGTTTTAACTCCTCCTCTGATGTATTCCAATAAATTTGTTTTAACTCACCCAAGGGTAAAGCTTTAATCAAATGTAGAGGATGCATACTCTCAGCATGCAGGAAATTATTAACTGCAGTTGGTTTCCTATAGGGTCTGAACTGTATGTGGCCATTAGATCAGGAAAAGCTATGTTTTGTGACAACATTTCCACCATTTAGTCAGAAAATTGAGAGAATTGTTAGAAATTTCTGGTACATGGTGAAGGAGGATATGGTTCATGGGGGAAATTTTAAAGAAAAGCTAAATAAACTAAAATGCAGGATGATTATTAATTTTAGAACACTACAGCCTAGGGCTATGAACATTGATAGTAATTTAACATGATAACATTATTGTTATACAATTAAAATATTTGTATATAGTATTTATATGAAAGAAGTTTAAAATATTGTATAACGTGGTTACTTAAATGTTGTAGTACAAAAAGTATTTTGTCAAAGTAAAGGAACTTGTCCTAACCTATGTCTTTAAAACTTGGGGAACTGTATTTAATTGTTTGTAATTAACTTAACTGATGGATTGGGCGCATACAAAAGACAGATGTAATGTGATGTTAGTATTCCTTGAAGGCGAAAAGCCGAGGTACCAGAAAATAAATGATTTGAGAATTTTTCACCCTGGTGTCTTGTTCATTTAAATCTTGCTATTTTGTGTTTTGTTTTATTTACTGTGGAGTGGAAGTGGCTGTTTCCTATTGTGAAAGTCATATTTTCTCTACCTTTTACTATAATTTTATATTGGACTCTGCGGCAACCATTTACTTATCAGACATAAACTTTGGTAAACTTCAAATGAGTAGAAAAGCCAAAAATCTCTTCTACATTCTTACAAGGCACAAGTTCTCAATCAGGAATGCTTTTCCTTTGTAGACTATATGAGAAATGTACAATACAATTTTGTTTTAATTTGTGCCGGTTGACATTTTGAAGACTGTAATTATGATCTTTTGGACTTGTGAAAATACAAGTGTGCGATTAGTGAGAAGACATGCTACCTCTAAAAGTGCAGTATCTTAGAGTACCCCTCCTATTCTGAGGTACATCTCAGAGTTAAGTGGCACTGATGGGGTTAGCTCCAGATATAATTTATTATTTAATTTATGTATTTAACATTTGTTTACCAGGATAGTCCAACTGAACAACTATTGTGTCCATTTTCAGTGGAGTCCTAATGAGAAAAGCTCCACAAAGTTACAGAGTAATAATTCCTACATGATAAAAATATATAATAGAAAACAGGAGGTAACATAGTATAGGGCATACACACCACAGGATAACTTGTAACAGATTAACTGTTTAAAACAATACATGATCATAGTACAGATATGTGAGCATAGCTCGTTTGTAGTGTAAGCATAAATATTGAATATGTACATTTAGCTGCCTAGTAAACACATGATTAAAATATTTACAATATCTACAATTAACAGCAGTGTCAGAGAACAATATATGTCAGGTCACCAGGAAATAACTGCCTGTAGTAGAGTGAGGGTTCAGGGGGGGGGATCATTACAGTTGCATATATGGGTGTCATAAATGTGTGATTTAAGGAGGTTTTTGAATGTGGATGTGTGGTTTTGTAACCTGAGGTCAGGGGGCAGGGTATTCCATGTTTTTGCAACCTCATGGGAGAACAGAGATTCCCCAGAGCTGTTCTTACATGGAATAACTTCTATCAGGGCTTTGTTGCTGGATCGTAGCTCCCTGTTAGAATTGTAGAAGTTCAGAAGGCCAGTTAGAGCAGGAGTTTTATCAGGATGGTATAGTATTTGATGTGCTAGGTTGAGTTGGTGGTAGCATAGTAAGTTTGGAAATTCTAGCCAGTGTAGTTTGTGTAAGGATTGGCAGTGGTGAGAGCAGGACTTGGCACTGGTGGCGAACCTTGCTATTTTGTTGTAGCATGTGGAAAGTTTGTTTAAGTCGGTTTTATTTAGATTTGTTAACACAGGGGATGCATAGAGTAATGTTGATAACAGAGGGGTTCTGGCTATGGCAATTTTAGACTTGAAGGTTAGGAACCTTTTGCAATGATAGGGGCATCCTAGCTTCTTGTGGACTTTGGAGACAGTTAGCAATATATGTTTGTTGCATTTAAGTTGCTGGTTGATTGTAAGACCTAATAGTTTGGCCTCTGTGACCGGGGTGATGAGGGTCTTACTGGCAGAGATTAAGGTGAGGTTGTTTGTCTTAGTTGGATGGAATAGCATTAGTTGTGTTTTTTGGGGGGGGTTTAGTATCAGTTTGGAATTGCTTATCCAATTTTCTATATCTGTGAAGGATTCTTGGGCTTTGCTTTGTAAAAGATGGATGTTGGGTGTTGAACAGATTAGTGTTATGTCATCCACATACTGGGCTATGTCAGCTTTTGAGGTTGCTAAATGGAGTTGGTTCATAAAGATGTTAAAGAGAAGGGGGCCAAGGATTGAGCCTTGAGTTACACCCCATGTGACAGGGAGTGGTGGGGATAGGGAGATGAGCCATTTGACAAACTGAGAGCGGTGGGTTAGGTAACTACTGAACCATTGCTGGGTGGAATTGTCAAGGTTGAGATCAGAGAGGTAGGATAGGAGTTTATAATGAAAAACTGTATCAAAGGCTTTGGATAAATCTAGAAAGGTGGCAGAGGCAAGTTTTCCTTGGTTCCTGTATGAATTTATGGTGTTGGTGAAGTTAATTAGGGCAGTGGTGGTGCTATGGACTGGTCGGAATCTGTGTTGAGTTTTGGATAGTCAGTTATTGGAGAGTAGATGGGTGAGAAATTGGTAATGGATGCACCTTTCTAGAATTTTTGATAGGGGTGACAGGATTGCTATGGGTCGGTAGAGAGGTAGGTGAAGGGGGCCACCCTTGTAGAGGGGGATGATATATGAGGTTTTCTACAAGGGTGGGATGTAATGTTCAGTAATGGATCTGTTTATTAGTAGTGAGATGAGTTAAGCAATGGCCGAGGCAAGTTGGAGGTATTCAGCAGGGAGGTTATCAGCAGCGAAGGTGGTAGGTTTGAGTTTTGCTAGGAGTTTTTGGATGGTTGAGATTGGTACTAGTTTGAGTGAAAAGGGGGGGACTGTTTGATTGAGTTTTGGGGGATGGTCGGACGGGGCTGGGATTTATATAATTTATGAGTTTTTGTATGGAGGAGGTGAAATAATTGTTGAAGTTGGAGGCAATGTCAAGGTTTGTGCCTTCTTAATTTGATGGTGGGGTGGTGGTTTTCCTGGGTTGAAGTATGTTGTTCACTGCAGCCCAGAATTTCTGTGGGTTGTTACTGTATTTTTTGTAAGGAAATATAGTGATTTTGCTTGTCTATCTTTGTTTTTTTGCCTTATTTCTAAGTTCAGAATAGTCTTGTCTAGTTGTAGATGATTTGTGCTGTAGCCAGGTTTTCCATGCTTTATCCCTAATTTTTAGTAAGGCTTTTGTGGTTTTCTGTAGCTAAGGGGCAGGGTTACTGCATATCCAAGTTGTTTTGATCATAGCTAGTTGGTCTAGGATCTTTAGGAAAGTGGAGTTAAAGTACTCTACTGCCTTATCCAGAAGGACGGTTTTGACAGGAGTCCAGTTGCAGCATTTTAAGGTTTCTGTGACTTGATCTATGGGTAGGTTTTTGTGGTAGCGGGTTTATAGCAGTGAGGGTGGGTATTTACATTTAAGTTTGTGTCAAAGGATGTAAATTGGATTGTGGTCACTGAGACAATTGGGTAGTATTCCACATTGGTAAGCAGTGTTGGCCTGATTGGTGAGGATCCAGTCCAATATGGATTCCCTTTTGGTGGACTTATCTATACGTGTGGGCGATTGAATGAGTTGAGTGAAGTTATATAGGTTAATGTGGTTGGTGGGTGTTGGAGAGTGGATAGAGTTCCAGTTGATGTTGGCATCGCCTAAGACTATAGTTTCTTGGGGGAGGGAGTGGGAAGCCAATTGCAGTATCGATTCTAGGGTGTTTAAGTTGTCACCTGGTGGTATGTAGATGCCCAGTAGGTTTAGGTGTTTATGTTGGTTTAGGAGAAGTTTAGCAGCTATTGTTTCAGCATTTTTGAAATTTGGGGATACTTTTTATAGGAGTTGAACCTTTAAGTTAAATTTGTAAAGTAGGGCAATACCTCCACCTCTTTTGAGTGGTCTATGTACCCTTAGAATGTAATAGCTAGGTGGGGTTATAGAGTTGTCTTTAATATGGGGATTAAGTCATGTCTCTGTGATGAACATTATGTCAGGGTTGTATATAGAAATAGCTGAATGCAGCTCTTCTATTTTTCTTTATTCATGTTGAGTATTAGTATGTCTGTGGTTTTGTGTTTAAATGGGAGATGGGAGTTACCTGTGTTATTGGAGGTAATTTTTATACCTGGTTTGGGGTGGATATCGCCTCCTAGTAGTAACTGGGCTGCTATGTTGGTAATGGTTTTAAGGTAGAATTCTATTAGGCAGTGGAATTTGAGACTAGGTTGTTTTTTTAGATTGTAGGGGGTAATGAATTGGTGAGGTTTTTAGGAGGAAGGGTGGACTATAGGTGACTGGAGATTTATCTAGGTGTTTGGGGTGCTTACATGTGGCAAGGGGTAAGGTGGGGGATTTGATGTAGTTGAGATTGTTGAGTGAGTAATGATAAAAGGTGCTGATGGAGATTATGTAGAGACAAATAGATAGGAAAGCAGTGTTATGGGAGTAGTGTGATGGTGGGGGTGGGGGTATGAGTCATGGTGTCAGTGGTATTACTTGTGGGAAATGAGGGTAGTATAGATGTAGAGGAGCAGTAGGATGTTGACAGGATATAGGTAGGAAAGGTAGAAGGGGATGGTAAGCTAGTGAGGTAGGGTGTGGCTGTGGTATGTGCATATCTTTGATTGGGTGGTGGGTGTGGCAGGTGGGTCAGGTGATGTGGGGTTAGGATAAATCTGCGAGTAGTGGGGGTAGATGGGGAATGGGTGGGTGTGGCAGGTGGGTGATGTGGGGTAGGATAAATCTGTGAGTAGTGGGGGTCGATGGGGAATGAGGGCAGGGTAGAAGAGCAGAGTGACCCCGAGCGTTAGCAAGGATGAACAGAGCGGGGCTGCACCAAGCAGTGTAGGTAAGTGACTACAACAAACTATCTGTTTAGCGGGTAGACAGTGAGGTAAGAAAACCATTTTAATAGTGTTTAGAATATATCTTGTTTAGACTGCCAGGAACTTAAATGAAAAATAGCAAGGCAGGTCTTTTAAGTAAATTAGCAGAGAATGGGAAGGGGGAGAGCATACAGTGGGAAGACTTCAGTAAGGTCCCTGTTGATGTAGTATAACCTGTGGGGAATAGATGGGGGCTCACCGCTAAGAATGCACTTTCCTACTGCCAACCCTGGTAGTGCGCTAACAGAAATTAAACAGTTATTAACCTTATTGCTTAGTTTAACTGAGGGCCTGGATGTTCCCTTGATCTTTGGGTTTCACAAGGAGGTTGCTTGTGGCTCAGCAGGACGGGGGGTTGTCAGCAGTTGAGACCCGATGTAAATTATACATAGCAAACACAGATGCACATGCAGTGGGTCTGCAGGTCAGGAAAGTGATTAATGGGCTGAATGGAAATGCTTACATTGCACAACAGCATGCTTTGGAATTCAATAGTTGTTACAATCACAATACATGTATTAAAGTGAAGGAATTCACACTTTTGATAGGGGAGATACTTAAACACAAGTTCTATACCAACATTTACTCCAAATGTTTATGATCCATTATTTTTCACAATTTAATTGATTGCCTTCAAGGATTATCCATAATTATTTTTCAAAATCTTCAAGGATTACCCATATAAGCCACCTGCCTCTGTTTCATAAAGGTTGTGTTGGCTGGATTAACCATCTTTTTGTCTGAGAGTTTCTTTAACATTGGCATCAGTGATTGTCTTTGAGGGAATTGTTCTTTTTCTAATCCTCTATGCAGAGATTAACTCAAAGCCATATCCCTATATTCTATCTCCTACTAATGGGCATGATCATCATCTATGCCTGGCCTACAAGCCAACCTTGTACCTCACTCTGATGGACTTTCTCCATATCTGTAAAACAAACAGCATCAGAATTATGCAATCTAGGGACCTAAACCTCATCTGTGACATAAATAGAACACATTAGAAGGACAGATATATGTCACAGAGACTACCCCTTCTCTGAAACAGGTTTCTCATTCATGTAAAACAGAGTTCTTCCCTAAACCAGTTCAAGTGTAAATTGAACCAGTGGAGAGTGAATCAGACATTCACCCTAGTCTGTCAACTATGTCCCTAAAAGACAGAGGCTGCTTGTAAATGCTTGACCACCCAAGTCCTAGCCAAGATATACCCCTTAAAACAAACTTAAGGTAAAAAACTTGCCAGATATATTTGAGAAGCATGGATAGGCTTGAAAAGGCCTCTGTGGTTGTTAGTCTTGTTAACCTATTAACCTATGATGACTCCTGGGCTTAGCACTGCATAACTATGCCCTGTGTATACCTCATTCTAAGCTTCTAAAACCTGCTAAGAAATGGAAGGAGAATGCTAAGCAAATGTTTCTGCAACAAGTTTCAGCCATTTTGCGAAGTTATACATTCTGTGCCTGCCAATAGATTCCAGGCACCTACTTGCTGGTGATAACATACAGCTCCATCTACTCTTTTTGGACATATTTTTGGCCTCCTTGTTGCTGACCATTTTCTGCTCCTAGTCCTTCTCCACAATCACCTTGTCTAGAGACTTCCTCCACATCCCCGTTTGGTTTCAGTGAAGAGACCAAGGTGTCCAGGAGCAGCACCATACTTCTACCAAATGAATGCTTTACCTGTCGGTCCCAACTCCCATACCCATCAAGTAACATTCTGAGGGTGAGATGTGCAATGGGCAGCAGCACATGACCGCTCCTCACTTCTATCAGGGGCAGACAACATCAGGACATGAGACAGTACCATTCTTTTCAGTTTCCATCAAGGAAATTAGACCAAACAAATGTGCCCCAAGTGTACATGGCTCTGTCCTCCCTCCTTGAATGGGCATTCCCTAACTGTGCGATCAAGCACTCGAGCTGCTAATTAACACAAGCCACCTGGTCCATACTCATGACATTACCTCTGTACTCCATCAGCAGAGGCAGAGATCTATATTTAACTATGTCTCCATTGGCCTGGATCTGCCTCTGAAAAAGTAACATAATTTGTTTTATTCATCTGTAGAATAACGTCATCAGGTTTAAGTCAATATTTTGTTATATCCAAAATGTATTGGTCTGTGGTGGTTAGCCAGGTCTCATGAGAAGCATGTTCATTTTTGAAACCACTAGCATCAACTATAGATACATTCAGACCTTTTTCTAATAAATAATATAAATTATCATTCAGGGTACTTGAAGCAACAATATAAAGGAATAAAAGATAGGTGTGAACGAAGCTCTACTTATTAAATCATAATATTAGAATTGTTTGTAGGATCCATCCTGCAAAACTAAAATGCATAGTAGCTGAATAGTCAAAATAGTGGTTAAAACATTTAAAAGAAAATGCCAAATTTTAGAATAATAAAGTATTGGTAAAAATTAAAGCAAACGTAATAACACTATCATTCAACAGCAGGAAGCGATGTTGCACCTGGAATCCTGCACAAGTGATGGAAACCTAGTGATGGTCAATTGTAATTATGGCATGGTTGGGCCCAACTCCTTCAGCAAGAGGAGCAATCAGTATCACTTTTCTAAAATGCAATAAATCCAAACTACGTGCCCTTTACAAACATGGAGGAGCTAATCTTGAGCTGAGAAACATGTCCACTTCTAAGAGTTCAAGGCACAGTAAGGGAAACAGAGTTAATTAACTCAGGATTATTAGGACAGTGTGACAAGCAATGCAGTTATAACAGTAAAATAATTATGTATTAATCTGACAACTTAGAGCTTCGTGATGACTGTACTCTCAATGTCCCATACTAAGTGGAATTGTTCAAATAAATGTAACAGATAGTATTAGTTCATCAGCTCCACTGCTAGATTCATTCAGCCTCTAAAAGTTGGCAAGTTTTGATAATATGAAAATAGCAAACTTAACATAGTGGAAAACGTAACTAACAGCAGCCCCAATACAACTGTGGAATTAAAATGTAACTAGAATCAAAAGATCGCAAAATAAAAGGTAAAAACCATTGTATTTGTACAAAACTGTGAATTATTTTCTAAATGTTAAATAAGCATTTTGTAGGGCCACAGATGGAATAGGTATGCCAGACATTATTTCTCTATCCTGCTTTTCAAAATACCAAGTAATTAACATAATTATTTACAGTGCTACAACACTATGAATGTGTAGAACTCTCCCATATTTCACTGTGTAAACACTGTGAAATGTGTAGAACTCTCCCACATTTCACTATGTTGATATTTCCCACGTTACTGATCATGTGCTGACATTTAAATTTGCTTTATTTTCGTAGAATGAGGGATTTGTGAATTGTTGACAAAAAAACGTTATCAACTGCATGCAGAAAACTCCAGGATTAGTACAGCTCCACAGTGCAGGTGTTTTTTTTATCTTTTTATAAATTTGTTTGCTGAGGTAGAACACACTGACCAAAACTGACCATTTTCTAGTTTAGCCCAAATGTAAAAATACAAAAGAAAAACAACAAACGAGGCATACATATCAGGGAGACAAGAATATTTATTCAGAAGGTGTCGGAAGGCAATTATAAGAAATATTTACATGGTTAAGTAAAGCTTGTATTTATAGATAAAGAGTATGTGCAGAGTGAAAAAACCCCTTCGTCTGGCAGATGGTGAAAGAGGTTACATCTGTGAGCTGTAGTTCCTGTGGTACAGGGTTTGATTCCCACAGCCCTCATTTGTTGTGACCTTGAGCAAATCACTTAACCAGTCAGGTCTTAGAGTAACTGGGATTCAGGCTAGGCTCCTCAATGGTCCACTGGACTTCAGGCCTAGTAACAACCAATGAGCCTGACTGTGTTGTAGATGAGCACAGACTGACTAGTACCTCTGATGTGGAAAGAGCACACCAGGGTGGGAGGAAAGGAACAACCAATGCCTGCCTACCCATCATTGTTGGAGAAAGGCAGTTTGATCCATTTCAACACTGATACCTGGCAGAGACCAAGTGATGTAATAAAAACAGTGTAATGGCCAGTGGTAAGCACCAATCAAGCAGCACATTTGTGCACTGCAGCTATGAGAGGCATATGCAGGGAAGTGCATGTGTGTTATTGGAGTCAGCATCCTGACACATCACTCATTTACACTATTGAGGTAATGGGGAGTTATGCTTCTCTCTCTAATTTCTCCAAATCTTTTGGGTTTTTAATACCATGACGGGAATGGACCACATTCTTAAGTCAAAGTATGATTAAAGTTCATGAAATTAGTATTGCTTCAATCTTTGTTGTCAGCCAAAAGTGCTCTTCCCAGCACCTGCAATATGCCCAGAAATGACTCCTTCTGCAATTCATATAGGGTTACATGGATTGGTAACATATCTAAACATGATTGTAAATTCTTTTTTATAAGACTCGTTGCTCCTTCTGCTATTGGAACTGTCTGCGTATCTTTCTTCCACATTGCTCTCATTTCTGCGTGCAGATTCTGGTATTTTATGACTTTGTGTATCTCTGTACGCAAGACACTATAGTCACTGGATGTGGCGATTTCAATGATCAATGCTACTTTTGTCTTCTTTTCTTGGACCACTATAACCAGTTTTCTAGCATGTATCTTTTGAACTGTTGGTAATGGGTGAGCCCATGTGATATAAACATCATCATTTTTTATGATGCTTTATGGCTCAAGTTTCCAGTGTTTTTCAGCCACTTCGATGCCATAATGTTTACACAATCCCCAGTGCAACAGTCTCGCCACATTATTATGCCTTTCAGTATACAGTCCTTCTGTCATTAGTGTGTCGCAGCCAGCAACAAGATGTGTGACTGTTTCCAATTCGGTTTTACAAAACCTACATTTGTCTGTTTCTGCCACATGTTCAATGGACTTTGTAAACCAGCATGTATTTAGCCCACTGTCTTTGGCTGCCGATATTAACCTTTCATTTCTTGGTTTGAATTTGCCTCTCCTTAACCATTCCTGCATTCGTTCTTGATCAACATGAGGCTCTTCCAGAAGTTTTCTATACTTGCAACTATATGTTTTTTTCACATTTCTTGCCTTTTCATCTGGTCCTTCACCTTATATTCTTTCTTTTGTTTTTTGGCACATTCAGTTGCTGCCTGTTTTTTACCTACTTCTGGTTTGATTTCCATTCATGTTTGACAATGATATGCTTCTGCTAAATTAAGCAGAGAAGTCATCTTAGATTTATTCTCCTCATGTTTCAAAACTTTCATTACATTTAGCTCTTGTGAGGTCAGTAGATATGTGTGGAGTTCCATGATTGCAGATCTATACATGTAATCAATTTCAAGGAGACCCATCCCTCCTTCGGAACAGGGAATATATAATCTTGGTATACACTGATTTTTATAAATCATTTGGTGAGCATGAAGCATCCTTCTTGTTTTAATATCTAATCTATCCAACACTTTTTGAGGCCAGTCATTCACTCTAAAACTGTACATTAGGACAGGAAGAGCAAATTGATTTATAGCTTGGATCTTGTTCCTAGATGTCAATGCTGTTCTCAGGATTAATTTAAGTCTTCTAAAGTATTCTTTACTGAGTTTTATTCAAATTTGTCCATGTTTTATTGCTGATCCTTCATCAATTCCCACGTATTTATACACTCCCTCTTGCTCAAGTTCTTTTATATCACATTCTTATCCCAAACTGATGTTTTCCTGGTGCTGCAGTTTTCCTGCTTTAAAGGTTGCTTTTGCACATTTATCAAGACCAAATGACATTCTAATATCATCTTAAAAAGTTTTGACAACCTCCAACTGTGCTTTCAGTTTCTCATCTGATGAGCTATACAGTTTTAAATCATCGACAAAGAGAAGATGAGAAGTCATTAGACTGCTGTTTTCTAGGAGCCAAATTGTCGCCATGGCCTAAGCTGTTAAGTAAACAGCTTAATGGATTAATGGCAAGGCAGAATAGGAATGGTGACAGAGTCGCCCCTGGAATATCCCCCTTTGAATTTTGTATCGCTGGGATAATAATCTGTCCTTTATCATGGCCTAATTGCAAAGTGGCCTGCCATTGTTTCATGGTTACTGTAATGTAGTAATGTCATGTTACTGTAATGTAGTCAGTCAGTGTAGGATGTATCTTATACATTATTAAGCTCTCTTTGATCCATGAATGTGGGATACTGTCAAATGCTTTTTTGTAGTCAATCAATGCCATACTTAGATTCTTCCCCTTTTTACAGTTCTCCACTATAACTTTATTTAACAACAAATGATCCTTTGTTCCATATGACTTTCTTTTATTGCCCTTTTGTTCTACTGCCATAATTGAGTTTTCTTCTAAATGACTATAAACTCTGTTGGCATCAATTCCTGTGTATAGTTTATACGTCGTTGGAAGGCAAGCTATTGGTCTATAATTTTTAGGGTAGCTTGCAGATTCACTCCTAAGTACGAGCATTGTTTTGCCTGTTGTTAGCCAATGTGGTGTCTGTTTGGGTTGCGCATATACATATTTTTTTCTCATGGATAAATCCTCGTGCAAAGATGTTAATATTTTTAACCAAAAGTTAGGTACTGCATCTGGGCCTGGGGTTTTCCAGTTAGAGGCTTTTCTCAACTTTGTTTCAATCTCTCTGGCTGTTACTTCATCCCATTTCATATCCTGTACCTTTAAACTTTTTATTCTTTCTTTTACTTCTTCTATCCATTTAGCATCTTTGTTATGTTCCACAGGATCTTCATAGATACTTCTCTAAAATGTATCTACTTCCTCTTTTTTTGGTGGTCTTTCAATTCCTTTTATCTTATTTCCCAATCTCTATAAAACTGTTTTGGGTAATCAATAAATTGCTTATTTTGTACTTTTCACTTATATTTATCTGTGTATCTTCTATTTTTTTCCGCCTGTGTTGAAATTTTTAGTTTGTTATTTGAGATAGTGCATGATAGACCCTGGTTTGTTCTAATACTGGTCATTGCATTAATCACATCTATCTTTTCTAATATTTTTCTTGCTCTATTCCCTCTTTTATAATCTTCTAACTCTGACACTTCTTATCTTAATTGCTTTATAGTTTTCTCTATTCGATACTTCCAGGATGGTATTCGATTTCTCCCCTTCCTTTCCCTCATAACCCTATGATCTTGTGGTAGAACTTTATCAGTTATTAATTTAGCAGCACAGTAGTATATCCTGTTTACTTGTGTTATATCACATTGATCCCTATGCACAGTCCTAATTACAACATTCATTTGTTTTATCAGACTTCTTACTTTTTAGGTTGTATTGACCTTCAGCAGTCTATTTCTCTCATTGATCTGAATATATCCATGTCCATTAAATCAAGCAACTGTTCTCTTAGCTCATTTTCTTCCAAAGTGAGGGCACATCCCTTGTTTTCCATTTCCTGCGAGAATTCTATAGAAAGTTCTATAGCATCTTCCTGTGGCACATTCTCTTCAATTTCATCCTGTGTCATCTGTTGTTCTGTCATATGGAAACTCATTGGCCTATCACTCCTCAACATTGACTGCATCAGAGTTTTCACAGTTTCCTGTAACTTTCCTTGCTGTCTAGCTTCAAGTCAACATTTATACTGGTTTGCTGTGGAAGACTCCAATATATCTTGATATGGCACCTGACCAATTCCACTGGTTTCCCCTTAGTTTGGATATCCATTGCTCTATCCTGTTGTGGCGCTTTCTGCATTTGATTTTCTACACTGAATCCTTCCCTTTGCAGATGCTCCATAACCTCAATTTCTATTTCTTTGACTTCTCCATTACTAATCTCTTTTTCTACTTTCCCCTCTTAGTCTTCTTATTTTTTTGTATTGTAAATTTTTCATATCCGGATTCCTTTGCCTGTATTTATCTTGAAATACCTTTGGTGCTGCTCTTTTTCTATTGGTTAGTTTTACTTTCTCCTTTGCAGAAATATTACTCTATATTAAATCTATTTTCCTTTCCAATGTCCATATTTATTATTCACGTCTCCTGATCTTTTTGCTTTTTCTTATTCTGGGGACTCACTCCATCATGTTACGATGTAGTCTGTGTTAGACCTTCTACATTAAATCTTTCACTTTGCAGGCATTCCACAACTTCAACTTCTATTTCTTTAACTTCAGCTTTACTAATGTTCTTTTCCACATTATATCTTTGTGATATTAATCTTTTATGGTGAAACTTTTCATATCTGGATGCCTTTGCTTGTATTTCTCTTTGAATATCTTTGAGACTGCCTTTTCTATATTAATTAACTAGGCTTTCTCCTTTGCATACATATTGTACGGTATGAAATCTCTCTTTCTTTCCCATGTCCATATTTCTTTTTTATATTTTTTAAACATCTCTAGGTGTTGTCATTTATATTTTTGCACTTCCTCAGATGCTTCTTTTTCCAAACAGACCAAAGTTTTTTGATCTATATACTGTTTTTCAAAAATCTGTTGTATTAATGAACGCAAATTTTTATTTGAAGCTTCTGACAGTTTTTCCTGTGAAAGTATTTTTCTGTCCTCTAATTTCTCTCTTAATCATTTTGTATATCTTTTGTGTGGAAATTCTGGGCTTTTTACATGATAGTAACAATATGTCATTTCTTTCTTATCTTCAATAGTCCACTCTATCTTCTTTATGGCTCTTCTTTGGCCAATCAATTTTTGTGATTTTTGTGGACTGCTACTTCCTTCTACAACAGGTGAGCCATCCTCCCCCTGGGCCTGGCCTGGCCGCATTGTAGGAATGCTTCTGTATTTTCCAGTCCTGGCACCTGTGCGCCTACCAGGATTGGGCACTTTTTTATCCTGAATCTTGTGCAACCAGCTTTTTTTGTTTTTGACTTATTTCTGTCCATGATATATGCTATATAAATACAGTCTATATATCAATGTTGCCTTGGTGAGATTTTGTGAAAAAAAAGGGTCCACCTCACGAAGGTACTCACCAATGCTTGAGGATGAATTCATAGGTTCATAGGTTCATAGGTTCATATTAGGCTATCTGCCCTAGGGCATTTATAAGCCTAGCCAGAATGTGTTTGGCTTTCGCCACCCATTTTAAATTTATTTTGCTATGCCCTTTTTCGAGGTTAGTATACTGTGCCTCTGTCTAAACGTGACACAGAAGTGATACCCGGGGTAAACCTACGATCTCCCATCCACTCATCAAGATTCCTCTTGAAGAGAGTCAATGAGGGACTTTGCCTAACCTGGACTGGGATTTTATTCCAGAGTGAAGGGAGCCTCTGGGTTATGAATCTGTCCCTCTAGCATGTCCTATTTATTTCAGTGCTGAGGTTCAAGTCTCTCGAGCACGTAGCTCGATGGGATTTGGATTTTCTGAGGTGCAGCATGTCCATTAATTCCGGGTTGGACATGGCTTTATACGTCAGGCACAGATCGCCTCTGAACAGGCGGTATGCCACTGAGTAGAGCTGGAGTTTCTTTAACCGGGCAGCATATGGCATCTGTTTGAGCCCTTTGATCCTCTTGGTGAGGTACTTTTGGGGTCTTTCCAGTTGCTGCAGGTGTCTGGTAAGGTACATCCCAAAAGGGGCATTGTACTCAATTATGGGCCTGATGAGGGATGATTAAAGAGGCACAATGACGTCCCCTGATCTAGATGTGAATCTCTTCATGATTAGGTGGGCTATATAAAATGTTTTTCTAACCACTTTGGCCACGTGGTTGTCAAATGAGAGATTGCTATCAACTTGGGTCCCCAGGTCCCTAATTACTTCTTCTGTACTTAATGGATTACCACCTATGTGGTAATTTGTGGGCACTTTGTTTTTGCCAAAGGGGATGACTATACACTTTTTGGCATTTAGCTTGAGGCCATGGCTCTGGCACCAGTTGTCTGTTTCTATGAGGCCCTTCAATTTCAGCACTAATACTCTCCTTAGCTTGCTGACTTTTCATCTCTCCATTAGGACCCCAAGTTACTCCAATGAGAAAGCCCTGATGGCTGCATAGACAATGACCCTTCTGTTGATTGCAGGGGAGAAAGAGGAAAGCTGATAGTTGACAGACATGAGGAGAAAAAGCCTGAAAACATAAAAACTCCAGGACTGAGAATTAATACACCATCTTCATAAAAGAGGTTGTCATCTTGTGACTATTAGTCTAATACCCCTTTGTAGGTTGTCTCATGTGACTTAGCAAAACTATGCATATTCTGAATGCCAAAATTCTGTGGTACAAAATAAAACAGTAGATTTCCTGGTTTGGCACAAAGTCTGGAATTTTTCATTTTTCAATATTTTAAATTCAGATATACCACATTTCTGATTAGCAATTACCATGCCTAAAAGCCTAGCAAAACATGGGACACTGGCTTATTTACTGCTTGTTGATGGAATATGTGGTCCTTTTGACATTCACATAAAAAGGCATAAACTTAAAATGCTAGTATGTTGTTGTAGAGTTTACCGAGAAAGGATTTTTAGCTTGTAATGAAGTCTTTATTTTAAAATTGAAACTACTGCTAAAACAATCCATGCCACTTACATGTGATTCGGTTCACATTTTCTCCTTTCCCTATAATCTGCTACAGACTTTTTCTTATCATCATATATGTGTCTTTACTCGCGTATTCATTCATTCTTTCCCTGTTGCCTTCCTTTATATCTTGTATGTCTCATATATAAACATAATTTTTTAAGCAAATTGTTTGGCTGGTGAAATGCTTTGAATTCAAATAAGTACATTAATGTAATGGTGACTGTGTCAAATTGTATAATGGGAAAAGGACTATATGAATAGCTTTCTTAAACCATATTCTTTTATTTTAATAAAAGTTTAGGCTGGTCTGCTACTCATTGATGTAACACTCACTAATGAACTAACTCAATGAGCACAGCTCACAGAGGTTAAATCCCCTGATCACTGTTTTCCTAAGGAAATCATTGTCAGTATTATTTTTAAGTGTGCATTAGTAGTGGTCCCTTTCTTTTGGGAGAATTCTCCTGTCTATGTATTTATGTACTGTGTTAAACAACAACTCAAAGTGCAGGTGATGCTTGCCTCCTTTCCAGAAAAAAGAATGTATTTTCTTTTGTTGAGTTGGTTTCTTGAGCAGTTTTGCTCAGTAAATTGATTCCTCAATGACTTCTGACTCAATGACTCATGGTAAAAGCAAAAATTAGTTTTAAAAGAGGTGATTATACAAACAGTTTTAAATTCTTCATGAATCAATGGTAATTTTTTGAAGACCTGTTTTCTCAATACAGTCTACAAGGAAACAAATTGCATTTACAAACAATTAGTTATTTCCATCAGACTAAGACTCTCAAATCCCCATTAAAGGAAGTGTACCCTCTCTGTATTGTTAAGGTTTTCACAGTTCAGTGTTAAAATGAAATCCCGTTCACAGCAATCTGCTAGAGAAAGTGGGTTGATCTATCAGGTTTTCCCAGCATAATCAAGCTGCTATTTGCTCTTCATTTTATTTGTGCATTGTGTGTTCTAGAAATACATGTAGGTTTGAATGTTTGGCCTGTATTACTCCCTATGGATTCTGAAATCATAGCTTCCTGGAGAGAGAAAAAAGCGGTTTTATTTCTTCATTTATTTATGTGTTTGTTTCATTGTTTTCATTTTTTTTATGATCACTCACAAAAATAAAAATAAGGTGGCTCTGGGGGATGAAATTCCCCACACAGGAGATACAGGGGAGGGGGTTGTTGTAGTGTTTCATTTGTGTGATTACATGAAAAAAATATATATATGAGCATATACACTTGCACATATGCAAAACATGTTTGTCTACACAAAGTCTGCATCTTAACCATCATGCGCATTCCCTTTCCCAACCAATCATAATGACATATTTTCAGTTGTCCAGTCTGATTCTTTTCCTTTTGCAAATAAGTAATATTGCTGCTAATTGGACAGAATATCCATAGATGCTCAGTCAGTATGTTTTTGCTTGCATAAATCATAATATAGCCATAGCATACAAAGTTAATGTGATGGTGTATAATTAGAGCCACTGCCAGGATACCTTCTTACTTCCTCCTAGAACTTTCTGATCAGCGTGATAAACTGGCCTTAAATGTTGTTTATAATATTTAGCTATTCTGCCTCTATTGCAGCAGTAAGACATTGTGATATAATTATCATTTCCATTTTAGCCTGAGTCTACCTACCCAGAGCTTCATACAAAATGGGTTTTGTTCCAGCTGAACTTACCTCATCAAACAATGCAAACAATTAGCAAATAATGCTGAAATATATTTAAATGCAAACAATTAGCAAATAATGGTGAAAATATGTTTATGTTGCATTGATGACAGTTTTTTCTCCATGTGTGACATTTTACAGAAAGAAGGACAAATTCTTGTGAAGCTGTATCAGGTAGCAGGCCACCTACAGAATCAACATTTGCTACTGAGATCATTAGAGCAGACTGGGTATATGATGGCTCCACGGATGATCCACGTTTATTAAAAACTAAAGACAGCACATTGGGAGGTAAAAATCATTAGCTTGTTATTTAAAATGTGCTAAATTTAAAATATTTTGAAGCTTAAAGAAATGCGAAAAAATACTAGATAATTCAGTTTATTGAATGTTTGTTTGTGTCTTTCGACTTTTCCTTGTTAGGGGTCACACAGCGGAACTCCGGTCCGCTAATGATTGGCAGTAGAGTTTCATGTGCTGGCTTCCAGGCCTAACGCACAACCTTCAATGAAGGAACGCCCATTCACACATGTCGACACACAGAAGACGCTCTAACTGAGAATCGAATGGGCAACGTCTAACTGTGAGGCGACAACGCTACCACAGCACCACCACTGTGCCAAAATTCAGTTTAATACATTTTCATCTTTGATTATTAATGAGGCTATATATTTATGGAAAATCAGGTTCAATAGCATTAGTCAGTGAGAAGTGCTGGAGAATGCAAATGGAGAGTGAAGGCTACCGGTAGTAAGGGTAAAGACATACATCATAAAGAAAAGGAAAACTAGAGAATGTTTGTGACTGCAGACTTAGTTACCAGGGAGATACAGTTTCAGCAATGGAGAAAAGAAAGATCAGGCTACACTGAAACTAGTATTAGGGCTTATACTGTGTAATACATAGACTAAAATGATTGCCAAGGGGAGGAAGTGAACATATCTGTGGTATGTTAAGGGATGCAGTTGAGTTAGGAAATGGGGTCAGCGAGGTTGCAGACAGAGGCCAGGATAGAGGGTTGGAGGCAACATATTCAGAAGTGTTATATGTGTCATCAGCAGATTTATGATTAATCGCCAAACAGCACATTCATCAAACAGCTCTTAGTTGAGCACTAATCATCGAACCATACTTTCATCGAACTGCCATATCATCATAACAATTTACATCAAACGATGATAGCTGGCCAACATAAAGGAAGCATAAGGAAGTACTTACTTACTGGTAACTTAGCTATAAGAAAACCTGGCCTTTCCCCACTGTAGTGCAATCTGGGATTTGGTATATATAATTAGTGGGGGGGGGGGGTCACAGTCCCCCACAAGAGGAACATTAGGTGAACACCAGGCACTCGTTATGTGGGGTGCTGCACCTCTCACCCCCCGCTAAGTATACATACCAACTTCGAGAATACACTACAGTGGGGAAAGGGCAAGTTTCCTTATAGCTAAGTTACCAGTAAGTAAGTGCTTTCTTCCTTCATGTTAGCCAGCTATCATAGTTCAATGCAAATCATTACAATGATATGGCCTTCGATTAAAGTAAGGTTCACTGATTAGTGTTCGGTGAACATGCTGTTTGCTGATTAAACATAGACCCGTCTTCAACCATGAGAAAATAAGTCTTGAGACAGGTGGGGTCATGGGTATGGACTAGAAGGTAGACAATTACCTGTCAGGAACAGGAGTCTATGTGGACTAGAAGGGACAGCAGCACTCAAAGCTGGACAGAAAACATACATTTCAATGGCAGTACTTTTAAGCTAGGATGGAAGGAATGATGAAATATTATAGAGGTAAGATACAGGCAGTACCTGTTCATTCGGTATAGAAAAATAAAACAGAGAATACATTGCACATGGCCAAATGAAAGAAATTTTGGAAATGGCTGGGTGGTATTATTATTATTATTATTATTATTATTATTATTATTATTATTATTATTAAGTAATGCAAACAGTACGAGAAGGAAGGTAGAAAGGTGATACAAAAGAGATGGTGGACATTACAGGTATCACAAAAGTATGGGTCACTGACAATGCATTATTGGTAATGAAAGTAGCAACATATAGCTTGTTTAGGAAACTGGAAAGGTGGGGATGGCAAACAATGAATTGTAAGGAATGGCATCAAATGCAAGGTCAAAAGTATAGAGGAATTCTACCTCATGAAAAGTGAGAAGGAGGAGTGAGAATAAAAATCTGTGGTAAGCCCCCTGACAGCTGAGGTGAGGAAGAAAAGAGGTACTGGAGAAAGGTATAAGTTATCAACCCCTATACACCTCAAAGGAGGAGAATGGAAGACTGCAATACAGAAAAATAAAAGAAAGCAGTGTGAGCAGGAAAGTTATTGTTATGGATGAATCAGAAGTAGCCAGATTATTATGGGATAGCCAGGGCTGCTGGGTAAAGAGGGACTGGAAGGTGACTGAGGTCATGAAGCATGATGGCGTCTGCTAATTGTAGTGAGACTGTAGCAGAAGTGACAAAATTACAGATGTAGCCCAATCTAATGTGGAGTGGATCACAGGTGTCCCAGTCAAGGTGGCAGTTGTCATGCCTTTTTGCCATTTAGAGTGGAAGGAAGGAAGGATAAGAGATCAATGATAAAGACACTGTTTTGAGATTTAAGGCAGCAGGAGAGTTACATTGAGCTAGGGGAGAGAGGAAAATGAGTTAAGGCTAAGGAGGCAAATTAAGAGTGTGAAAAAGATATGAGAATTAATCAGGGTAAGGTAAACAGGGCTATGGACTGAGGTATGAAGAAGCAGGAAAATGTATAAAATGAGAAAAAGGAGAGTTTGTTGGCCGTCTAGAAAGGTGAGGTCATACATTAGGATAGAAAAGGAGAGCGAACATGAGGTACAAGAGATGGTAGGGAGGTGAAGGTTGTCACAATACAAGGAGTTAAGCAAAAGGAAAACAAAGAGGGTGAAGCTAGTAAGCCACACATTGAAAATAACTTGGAAGTGTCAGGAAGGAAAGCAAATGTCTTTTGATGTTGTTGTTGTGTCTTTCGGCTTTTCCCGGTTAGGGGTCGCCACAGCGGAACTCCGGTCCGCTAATGATTGGCAGCAGATTTTTATGTGCCGAGTTGCCGGCCCTGACACACAACCTTCAACAAAGGTACGCCCATTCACGCATGTCTCCACACAGAAGATGCTCTAGCTGAGAATCGAACAGGACAACGTCTTACTGTGAGGCGACAACGCTACCGCAGCACCACCACCTGTCTTTTGATATATTCCAAAAATGAGAAAGGGAGGTAGAGAGTTGACCAGCCTGATAAAGATGGGAGGAAAGTCATGCAAGTTGGAAAAAAGCTAAGGAGCTGAATGAATAATTGTGTTCAGTCTTACTGAAGGAAGAAAATGGTAAACTGCCATTATGGCATGTAGGACAGTGAGGGGAGCACAGATTCTTAGTAAGCTAGGTGCGAAAAGGTAAAGTTGGACTAAGCTGCTGTAAGGGAGGATAAGCACATAGAAATGTTTGGCTGCCTCCAACTTAACTATGTTATTTTACACTACGTTTGTTTGACTGCAAAAGGTCACAGTAGGCCTGCCAAGTCTACCTTTTAACTACTTTTAGTATTCCACTTCCCTTCTCTTTCTTCCTTTGTATCCTCTCTTTACTTGCCCCATGACCTCTTTAATGTCTCAGTGGATTTTTTCCTCTGCCTAAGACCTATTCTACTAGCCCACTCTTTGATCACAAAACGTTCTCCATGATGAAGTATTCTCAGTGACCCAGGAAGTAGTTACACCATAAAATCTGCTATCTGTGCCCCCTCCTCCCTGCTTTGTCCTTTCAGTTGAGAACAAATCCTTCACATTTCCCTGGCATGCTCTTGTGAACCCATATCATGTCTTCCAATCTCTTCAGGTATCTAATGAAAAATGATACAGCTGTTCTCATCTCTGATCATATGCATTCCATCCCATGCATCATTCTTGTGACTTTTCTTGAGACTTCTTTAAAGATCTGACAAATATCTCCTCACCTCCAGAAGTGCATACAGTGCTTTAACTGTGGCCTAGTCAGGACATGGTAGTGTAAAATTATTACCTCTAAGCTTCTGCAATCTAACCCTCTAAAGACTATGTCCCAAGTATGACACCCCAATATTCTTCTTTCTTCTACAACTGATCACTTTACTTGTGGAGGGACATTCCAAGTGTGATAAAGACTTTCACTGTTCTTTCACCATTAGTTTCTCTCCCATGATCTAATGTCACAATAGGACTGCAGTTTCCCAAGTGTACTACTCTGGGACCCTGGGAATCAAGCCAGTGTGTTGATAAATCCACAGATAGAGATCTTTAATATCTGGGAACTGGACGGTGACATGTGAAATTTTCCATATGAGAGAAAGTTCTGGAAAAAATCCAGAGATTTACTGATCTGCTAGACTAATAGTTGTGACACAGTGACAATCCTCATGGAAGGGTTTTGTTGTTTTCTTCGAGGACAGTAATCTTAAGGGCATCAGCAACATAAGTTCATGATAAGAAAGAGCTTTCATTCAGATCTGCTTTGGATTTATGACTAAGTTACAGGAGAACTCAACAGAAGTATTCAGGTAGACATTGTGTATCTGGACTTAACCAGGGACTTTGCCTCAGTTCTACATGGGTGACAACCATGAAAACTGCAGATGTTGGGGGTATCTTCAAGACTGCAGATACAATGCAGTATGATGGAAGAGCAGGATGAACCGAGTAGTGCTGAGGTGGACGATATCAGAAATAAAGAATGTTACTAATGGGGATACCACAGGCTTGGTCCTAGCTCACGGACGTTGCTTTAAGATATTGATAACTTAAGCTTATGGCAGATCATATGGCACTGTCATTATATGTGCTACATAATGGAGCTGCTGACAGAAGCTGATGCATGTAAAAGATGAAAGCCTAATACTCATGGTCGTGTGGGAACTGACATCCTGTCAGCATCCTAAATGTTATATGGTATCATAAAAACAGAAATAAAGCTGACAGAAGCTGCTGAATTAGTTTGTTATGAAACCCTTCATAGTCTTTTCATTATTTATTAAGAAATTATGCACCTGCATCTTCCAGGAAGTCTAATGATGTAGGGAAGCATTGCCAGAAATTGAAAAATTTAGGACCACAAGTCTTATTTGTCCGGGCTATAAACAGAATAGCAGAGAATCCTGAAAAGCAAGCAAATGCTATGTTTCTGCATATCACAACCAAAGTGGAAAAACCATGCATGAGTCTTATAAAATTGCTCACAAGCCACAGTTAAAGGGATATGAGTTGAGGTAGTAACTGTGGCTAGAGTGAGAGCCATTAGAGGCAATGAAATGTAGCACAATCAGACATTGCAAAATGTGTGGGTGTAATGTTGATAAAAAGAAATGTCCAGCATTTAATTACCTATGCCAAAGGTATGGAAAATAATTATTTTAAGATAATTAAAAGGAAAGATAAGTATATTCAGCTGAGAAATTTGCATACTATGAACAAAAATGAGAAAAAGAGGTGTCTGTGGACACAATAAAAGTAGAAAAAGTTGATGGAGTGAAAGATTATGTCATGTAAGTGAAATGGGTTAATAATCAGTCCAAAATGTGCAAGAAAGCCGCAGAATTAAAAACTGGTGAATGTAATTTAATGTCTCCTCAAATGTTCAAAGTATTTGGTCTAAAAGGATTTTCTAAATGAAAGCTGTAATTTATTCTGGGCATGATGTAAAATCCATGGACCAGAAACTAATTAATTGTAAATATAAGACCAAAAATAATCAGATTCATTTTCATATTGTTAGAAAGGGAACACTGAACACACTCATTTGCCTTATCAGAAGCTTGGTATGGTGAAAATAATTCATAGTAGAATGAAATGAAGGAGAAAAGTATGTACGTTGTGACATATAAAAACTTCCTTAGTAGGACAACACTGTTTACAGGTAGGATACCATATTCAAATAGCTCCATTAGTTTTACTAGTTATACATGTTCCAAACAAAGTACATTTAGCTTTACAAAGCAGAATTATAAAATAAAATCAACACAATGTAGAGCATGGGTGTGAAAAAGAAGCAATGTGAGCCTGAGTAACAGGTGAATGGCATGCTTACAACTGTAAAACAAAGACAAAATTCCAATAAGTATTGATTCACAAGACTTTAATAAAAATGTAGATAGAGAGGCCAAACTAATTTGTACAGATGAGTTAACTAGTTCAATTATGCAAAAGCAAAGTGTATGTGTGTACTTGATGGGAGCCAAGGATTATGGAAGATTAGCTAGGTGAAGAGTTAACATTTCTAAGACTTCTCTTTGGCATTTCATCACCATCGATGCTGTCCCATAGAGCCGTTAAATAGATCATCTCAGGCTAGAAGATGTTAGGAATGTAAATGATGTCAGACTAGTATGGAGCAGAACCACAAAAGGCTTTTACAGTTCTTAAACGGGTTGAGATAGTACAGTTTCAAGACAAACAAAACCATGTATAAAATAGGTGTGACAAATGAAGCATATGGGTTATGTTTAACTTCTGAAGGCTTAAAACTAGATCTAGAAAATGTCAAACCGATACTGAAGATTTTCAGACCAGAGGACTGACACTGATAAAATTTCTTGATATGATGCAGTATCTTTCAATGTGAATACCAAGCATGTCTTAAATAAAAATGCCATTGAGACCTTAGAACATATGGCTTGGGAATGGAGCCAAGACCAAGAAAAGAGCTTTGAAATGTTTAAAGGGTTACTGATAGATACACCCATACCATAATATGTTGGTGTAAGTAGAGCACTGGAACTACAAATGGATTCAGTACATCTTTCATTGATTAATTCATTTATTCATCTATTCATCTATCCTTCCAGCCATCCAATTTAGATTCATAGGGAGCTGCAATCTATCTTTAGGATGTCAGTCTATGTCAGGATGTACACACACACACACACACACACACACACACACACACACACACACACACATGTATATATATTTTTTACATTAATTTAAGTGAAATGCAGTTAATCATTTTTTAAAATTTTGAGTGCACTTACATGACTTTTCAAAACTTTGTATCTGTTTTCACTGAAAGCAAAATAAATGAACAAAGTGCGTCATTCACTGTTGTGAAGTCAATGTTATGATGTCACCATACAAAGCGTGGTGATAAAGTAAAATGAGGTTAACCAAGAAGCAGTGAGTGGAGATTGATCAAGATTAGCAGTCTGAATGCTAAAATATTTAAAAAGATATTATATTGGAAAAAACTAGATAATAAAAATAATTCTGTGTAGCAGTATAAATTTTTATGTATCAAAAATGGGATTTGAGTGTATGGGTTTCATTCCTGGTGTTACTGGCAGTGTGTATCAGACAGTCTCTTCACAGCAAGGTAGAAAAATGCTGTGCATTCATGGTTACCAGTATTAATTGGAGAAGTTCAACAATATTAGGTGTAGAATACAGTGTGTGTGTGTGTGTGTGTGTGTGTGTGGGTGTGTGTGTGTGTGTGTGTGTGTGTGTGTGTGTGTGTGTGTGTGTGTGTGTGTGTGTGTGTGTCTGTTATACCTTTAAGAAACATTTCAAAGACAGGACGTACATATAAATAGCAAGCACGTGCTAGCTTCAGTGCTATTTTGAGAGTGCAGCCAAAGTGCGAGCATGTATGAGTGTGATAGCTCATTTGTTTATAAGTTTATCTAAGTAAAGGTTATTAAACCTCAATCCTGATCTGTTTGTACATAATAAACCTGCTTGAACAGAACTCATGAAGGCTCGTCTATTTTATCCTGATTGGGCGAGCGTCATGGTGTCAGAAGTGGGATTCCAGAGACTGTTTTCCAGAGCTGCAAGATGCAGAGTTAACGGGGAAGGCAAACTAATAGAACTGAGCACAAAAAAGGTCCAGAAACAAAACAAAGGTATTAAAAACTTGCACAAATTATTTATTTATTAAAAAAAGATAAAACGGAGCATTACAAGAGCACAAACCACATTAAGCAAGCAAGAGGCACAAAAGCATTATTAATTAAACAAAATGTATAGAATTAAGATATTTGATAAAATGATTATCAGAAAATCACAAAACGGGGTTTGGAATTATCTCAGAATTGTAAAACGAGCATGTTTAAAGTAAAACACGCATGTTTAGAGTAAAACAAGCACAAGAAAAGTATAATGGGTTTATTAAGCGAGCAAAACAAATATAATAAATGGCAAAAGGGGCACATTAAGATGAATGCATGTTGTTTTTGGCAAGATACTGTTTTTGGTGTAAACTACTATTTTGCATTGATTGAAGCTATTCAGGGCATAACTAGAGTTATTTGAAGTATCCCAAAGTGTGTAAAAGTGCTTACAGTGTGTGCTTATTATTGCGCATTTATTCCAAAGAGTTTATTTGTGTGCAAAGTGCAACTATTTTATAAAGTGCAGCAAACTACAGCCATGTCAAAAAGTTTCTTGTGTTGGATGTGTCTATTCACAGAGTGCTGCCTTTACAAAGTGTTTCTTGTACTGTACAGTTATTTAGCAAAATACAGCCATTTTTGGAAAGTTTCAGTGTGCTGTGTACTGTTTATTTGCAAAGTGCAATTACTTCAAAATGTTTTTACTCTGAGCTTCTTCTGCCCAGTTTATTTGAACAGTGCAGTTATTTTGAAATGTATCTTACAGTGATAATTGGTGATTTCTTACAGTACAGTGATTTCAAGAGTATTCTGGTGCCAGAGAGTCTTATTTCACAAAGTTCAGTTATTCAGGGGCTTGTTGTGCTATTGGGCATGGTTACAAATACTGTCATAAAGTTCAGGCATATGTGCAAGTGTGCAGGTTCGTACAGTTAAAAGTGCACTTGGGTTGCATGGTGTTTTACTGTAATTTGTTAGCATGGCAGATGGATTTTGAAAGCCATCACCACTTGTATTTGATCAGAATATTGCAGAGAATTGTAGATTATTTGAACAACAGTATGATATTTTTATACAAGCAGCTTATTTTCACAGAGATGCACACACCAGGGCATTCGTTTTCTTAAACTTAGCTGGGTCAGAGCCATTGAAAGACAGCATTTGTTTCTGTATGCACTAGCAGTAGATGAAGGAGAGGGTGAAAACCATCATATTGTTGTACAGGCTGAATCAAGGGAAGACCTTGAGTGTTTGAAATGCAAATTTAGGTAAACGTGTAACCCTCAGACAAATATTACATTGGAGGGGCATTTGTTTTACACAAGAGATCAAAAGCAAGGAGAAACTTTTGCAGTTTATATTACTGACCTGAGAAACAAAGCTAAACGTGTAGGTCTGGTGACTTAAAAAATGAATTAATAAAGGACAGGCTTGTGTGTGTGATTAATGATTTTGCAGTGAGAAAGATATTGCTTCATGACAGTGATTTAATACTGAACAAGGCTACTGAGAGTTACAGAAAGGCACACAAGCATGCTTGCAAGTGGTAAGAGCATGGTTTCAGCATGCTCCAGAGCAAAGGTAGACAGCATGCAACATGTGACTAGCAGAAGCAGGCCTAAGCACATGGCAGCTGTAACCCCTGTGAGTGTGGCAGATAAAACCCCTAGTTTTCCAGTAAGTTCTAAGAGAAGGACATGTTCAGTGCAGTACAAGGGTGAGACAGCAAAACCCAAATCAACCTTTATTGTTAACTATTCTAACTGTGGTGCCAATCATGAGTCTAAAACAGAAAAATGCTTAGCATTTGGTCAGCAATGCCACAAGTGTAAAAAATGGAACCATTTTCAAAAGTTTTGCAAATCAAGTAAACCTCATACTGTTATAAAGAAGAGTCACTCAAAAAATCAAGTTGATCATATAGAAAGCAGCAATTCTACTTTGTATGTAGCTGGTATATCAGTGGTCAGTGAAAAGGTTAATGCAGTAAATTCATTGGCAAAGAATGAAGTGTTTTGTACTTTCCAGATCAATGGTAAATCCACTGAGCTCAAAACAGACACTGGTTCAAAGTGTAATGTTATGTCAGCAGATACTTTTGCTAAGGTGAAAGCTGGTGAGGAACTTAATGTGGCTAGTTGTGCGAAACTTGTTGTTTATGGAAGTGAAGAAATTCATTCCGAAGGCTAAGTAGTGCTTTCATGCTGTTTGGCTAGAAACTGCTACAGCTTGTTATTCTATGTAGTCTAAAGACCTGTGCAGTCATTATTGGGTCTCAGAGACAGTTTGAGAATGAATTTGCTTTCCTTTATCAAAGAGGTTCATCATATAGGCACATATCCTAGTTCCAATTTTACTGAAGCTATTTTCTCAGAGTATAACAATGTTTTCGATGACAAGCTAGGCAAACTTCCAGTTGTGTACTCCATGAAGTTAGACCCAGAAGTCAGTCCTCTGGTCAGACCAGCAAGAAAAGTTCTGATAGCTATGCAGGATAAAGTCAAAGCTCAGATGGATAAAATGGTGCAGCAAGGTGTAATTTGTCCAGTTACAGATCCAACTGAATGGGTGTCATCCATGGTAGCAGCTCACAAAAAAGACTCAGATGAAATCAGAATATATATTGACCCAAGGGATTTGAACCAAGCATTAAAGAGACCACATCGTCCCATGCATACAGTCAAGGAAGTCGCAGCCTTGATACCGAATGCCATTGTTTTTTCTTTCTTAATGCAAAACGTTCATTTTGGCAAGTGATGCTTGATCACAGATCTTCACTACTGACTATTTTCTGTACCCCATTTGGAAGATATAGATTCCTCAAGATGCAAAGGATAATTCTGCAAGTGAAGTCTTTCAGCATGCAGAGAAACCTTAAGAGAGTTCTAGACAGAGCAGGTGAAATGAACTTAAAGCTCAATCCTCTAAAGTGCAAATTCTGACTACCAGAAGTTACATATGTAGGTAATTTATTTACTAGCACTGGCTTGTGACCAGACCCGTCCAAGCAAGCAGCCATTCTTGAGACGCCAGCACCAGATAATGTTCAAGCTCTAGAATGGTTCCTTGGTATGGTCAACTATTTAGGCAAGTTTATACCAGACTTCAGTGAGTTGACAGCACCTTTGAGAGAGCTAACACCCAAAAATGTTACACGGTCTTGTTTGGAATAGCACCAGAGAGCATTTGAAGACATTAAGCAGAAAATTACCACCTCACCAACATTAAGATACTATGATGTCAATATACCAGTAACTCTTTCCCGTGATACTTCAAAATTTAGTCTTGGCACAATTATTCTTCAAGAAGACAGACCAGTAGCCTATGCATCTAGATCTCTTACCCAAACTGAGATGCAACATGCTCAAATTGAGAAAGAACTTTTGACAATAGTATTTTCATGTTCAAAATTTCATTATTATATTTATGGTCGAGCTATTCAGATTGAGACTGATCACCAACCTTCAGTCATTATTTCAAAGAAGCCTATGCATTCAGTTCCAGTGAGATTACAAAGAATAATGCTCAAACTGCAAAAGTACAACTTCAAAATGGTCTATACAAAAGGCAAACTTATTTATCTGGTTGATACTTTATCCAGATCGCCCAGAAATACAACAGAACAGCTTCATGCAGAGAATTTTGACTTTGATGCCATAGAAGTGCGTAATTTTTCTATCACGAGACTTGATGAGCTGAGAGATCATACAAAGACTAATCCTGTTTTGCAAAAGTTGAACCACTACATTAATGATGGATGGCTGTTGAAGCAATCTAATGCACCACCTGAAGTGCAAACTTATTTTCCATACAGAGATGAGACATTGTTGGAAGATTGCATTATTTTCAAAGGTCCTAAAATTGTTGTTCCTGCTTCCTTACAACATGAATATATCCAGATTTTGCATTGTGGTCACCCAGGTTCCAAATCTATCAAAAGAAGGGGGAGAGGACTAGTATTTTGGCCTTTTCTAGCAAAAAAACATTGATAAAGCACATTCTTCTGTTCAGTATGCGATAGAACTACACCGCATTTGCAAAGAGAACCACTTCAGCTAAGTCAAGTTCCTGAACTAGCTTGGTCAACAGTAGCCACTGACATATTTGAGTGGAACAAATAGTATTACTTAGTGTTGGTAGACTCTTATTCAAACTAGTTCGAGATTGATTTATACCTAATCTAACATCCACTGCTGTTATCATTAAACTGAAACAGCATTGCTCAGTCCATGGTAGTTCACACAAAGTTATTTCTACAACAGTACCCAATTTACCAGTCAGTTGTTCCAGAAATTTGCAAAATAATGGGACTTCATGCATGTTACTAGTAGTCCAGAATACCCACAGTCAAATAGACTAGCTGAACATGCAGTACAGAGTACAAAGCAATTACTAGAGAAGTCAAAGCATGATAATACCAATGTCTTTCTGAATTTACTCAATCTCAGAAATATACCCTCTGATGATATACTTGGTTCACCTGCTCAGAAACCTGTATCTAGGCAAACCAGAACAACATTGCCTATCAGTTCTGGTTTGTTGAGGTCTAAAGCAAAGAACAGTAGAACAATCAGAGCCCAACTATTCAGAAAGCATTCTTTTTTGAAGTCCAGCTATGATAAATCAAGCAGATTTCTTCATCCATTGGAAGAAGAAGAGACAGTGAGGATACAAACAGCAAAAGGCTTCGACCAGATTGGTCAAGTAACAGGTACGGTATATGTGCTGAGCCGAGAACCTACTTTGTAAATCTGAGGGTGTGGAGTATAGGAGAAATTGCAGACATCTTCTTCCTGTATCAGAATCAATACCACAGCATTGTTCCTGTGATACAGACTTTAGATCTCAGAGCAACCCAAAGTTCCTGTTGCAGAACATGTCTTAACTTCTACTTTCATTCCTGATGATGCTCCTGATGTCTCCAAAGTTGAACATTCAGCAGACACAGTTCCAGTTGCTAGACCTAATTCTAATTTCTATGTCACATGATTTGGTCATATTTCCAAACCTAGTGCGAAATACACAGCAACCTAGCCTTAATTGTCTATATGTATTTAGCTTTGTATAATTGATTGACAAATAATTTTTTGTAACAATTGCATGTCAATTAATGTTGTCAATATTGCATGACCCATTTCTCAAAGAGGGAGGATATAGAATAGTGTGTGTGTTTTGTACCTTTAAGAAGCGTTTCAACAACAGTAAGTGTATATAAATTGCAAGCACGTGCTAGTTTCAGTGCCATTTTGAGAGTGCAGCCAGAGAGTGAGCATGTATGAGTATAATAGCTAGATTGTTTATAAGCTTATCTACGTTAAAGTTATTAAGCCTCAAACTTGATGTGTTTGTACATAATAAAGCTACTGGAACAGAACCCACAGAGGTTTGTCTATTTTATCCTGACTGGACGAGTGACATTAGGAATTATTGGTGCTGTGTTAGGAAATGAAAAGACGGGTGTAAAGATGTTGTGTTACTGCAGCATTTTCTGTGGATAAAAAGTTAGAAAAGGTACACCTTACATTCATGCACTGGATCCAGTGAAAGTTGAGGATAGTAGAGGATTGCAAGTTAAGAGATTAAAACCGGTATTTATTTTTTAAAAAAATGTTTGGACTTTTGCTAAAATTAATGTAAACCATACACACACACACACACACACACACACACACACACACACACACACACACACACATACACACACACACACACACACACACATATACATGCACACATTCACTGACTCACTCAGGGGTACATATCTATGGGCATTTTAGAAGATTGCCATTTCACCTGTGGCATTTCTTTGGGATGTGGGAGGAAATTGGACCACACATTGAAAACCTACATGCACACATGGAGGAGACGAGAATGCCACACAGAGGTTACACAATCTGTAAATAGACATGAAAAAACAAAAGCATTGAGACAGCAATGCTAACCACTAATCAAGTGCTGTAGTACTCCCAGAGGATGCAACTCAGAATGGTATCAATGCAGTTTTACAACAGGAAGATAAAACAATCCCATATGGATCTATACCATTTACAGATATTCAAAAAAGCTCCTAACAATTGCTTATGGATATGAAAAATTCTATTTATACAAATATGGGAAATCATTTGTGCAAAAAACTAATCAAAATCTACTGAAAAGTGTATTTGGAAGGCCATTACAAAGAGTATCACTGAAATTACAGATATTATTGTAATAGCTCCAAAAATATGATTTTAAGTTAAAGTGAGGTATAATCAAGGAAAAGGCCTGCATATAACCAATATGCTAAGTCACTTGTATTTACTAAAGCAAAATATTTGTTAGTGGAAGATCCAGAAATTAAGTGGGTAATACCAACATAACCAGATAAGATACTCAGGGAGTTTAAATAGTGTACTGAGCCTGATCAAGAAGGGCGCATAATTGAAGAGATCACAATGAGGGGGAGGACAGAACAGGAATCTGCAGTAAAGAAAGAAATACAACCTAGCTTTTAACTTAAAGAAGAGATTATTTGCATAAAAGATCTGATGTTGAAGGCATATAAACATAGCAGCCAACCAGATGGAAACAGCTATAGTTACAAGAATTCATGCATCACATCCGGGTATTATGAAGCACAGGAAAATAATCTAGGCTATATTTGTTTGGCCAAGAATGCCAGTGCAAATAAAGTAAGAAGTTATGATGTGATATGAATAATGCTTCTCAAAGAAATAATGCAAGATAAGCTATATCATCTTATTCAGCACAAGGAAGAACATGGAGTAAAGGGGCACAGACATACTTCTGTATCAAGAAGTTTTATATTTGAATTGTACTGAATATTATTTAAAGTTTCCTGGAACTGTAAGATTAGTAGAAATGACAAGACAAAGTGTCATGAGTGTATTAAAAGCTCACAACATGGAATTTCAAGTGTTTTAATCTCAGATAATGGTCAGTATCCTGTTTAAAAGATTTTTGGAACAATAGGGATTCAGTATGTTGTGGTGAGTCCATATTATCCCCAGTCAGTCATTCAAACACAGAGAGACATGCAAATTATTAAACTTTTAGTGAAGTCAAAGACTTGACAGGCATTTATCATTGTTGAATTATAAACTTACTCCACTATAATCTGTATTCTACTACCAGCTCAGTTACTTATGGGTTTAATTTACAAGGAAGGATTCCTATGTCAGCATCATTCCTGATGCAGGTACAATGTGGAATTAGACTGAATCAATCAACATCATCTTCTTTCGTCTGTTCCCATTAGAGGTCGCCACAGCGGATCATCTGTTTCCATTTCTTCCTGTCCTCTGCATCTTGCTCTGTCACACCAACCACCTGCATGTCCTCTATCACCACATCCATAAACCTTATCTTAGGCCTTCCTCTTTTCCTGTTACCTGGTAGCTTCATCCTTAGCATCTTTTTCCCAATATACTCAGCATGCCTCCTCAGCACATGTCCAAACCAATGTAATCTTGCCTCTCTGGCTTTGTGTCCAAACCTTCCAACCTGGGCTGACCCTCTAATATACTTATTCCTAATCCTATCCACCCTTGTCACACCCAGTGCAAATCTTAACATCTTTAACTCTGCCACATCCAGCTCTAACTCCTGCCTTTTTTGTCAATGCCACTGGCTCCAATCCATATAACATAGCTGGTCTCATTACCCTCTTGTAGACCTTCCCTTTCACTCTTACTGGTACTCGTCTGTCACAAATCACTCCTGACACTCTTCTCCACCCACTCCATCCTGCATGTACTCTCTTCTTCACCTCTCTTCCACACTCACCATTACTCTGAACTATTGATCCCAAGTATTTAAACTCATCCACCTTCGCCACCTCTACTCCTTGCATCCTCACCATTCCTCTATCTTCCCTCTCATTCACACACATATATTCTGTCTTAGTCCCACTGACCTTCATTCCTCTTCTCTATAGAGCATATCTCCATCTCTCCAGGGTCTCCTCCACCTGTTCCCTACTCTCACTACAGATCACAATGTCATCTGTAAACATCATAGTCCACAGGGACTCCTGCCTGAGCTCGTCTGTCAACCTGTCCATCACCATTGCAAATAAGAAAGGGCTCAGAGCTGATCCTTGACGTAATCCCACCTCCACCTTAAATGCATCCATCACTTCCACCACAGACCTCACCGCTGTCACACTACCCTCGTATATATCCTGTACCACTCTTACATACTTCTCTGACACTCCCAACCTCCTCATACAATACCACAACTCCTCTCTAGGCACCCTGTCATATGCTTTCTTTAAGTCTACAAAAACATAATGCAACTCCTTCTGACCTTCTCTATACTTCTCCATGAACACTCTCAGAGCAAATATCGCATCTGTAGTGCTCTTTCCCGGCATGAAACCATACTGTTGATCACTAATCATCACGTCCCTGCTTAACCTAGCTTCCACTACTCTTTCCCATAACTTCATGCTGCTACTGATCAATTTAATCCCCCTCTGGTTACTACAGCTCTGCACATCACCCTTATTCTTAAAAATCGGTACCAAAACACTTTTTCTCCATTCCTCAGGCATCCTCTCACTTTCAAAATTTCATTAAACAATCTGGTTAAAACCTCCACTGCCATTTCACCTAAACACCTCCATGTTTCTGCAGGTATGTCATCTGGACCAACAGCCTTTCCATTCTTCATCCTCTTCATAGCTATCCTTACTTCCTCCTTGTTAATCTATTGCACTTCGTGATTCATCATCCCCACATCATCCAACCTTCTCTCCCTCTCATTCTCTTCATACATCAACCCCTCAAAGTACTCTTTCCATCTGCTCAACATACTCTCCTCGCTTGTAAGTATGTTTCCCTCATTATCCTTTATCACCTTTAAGTTATATTATAGGTTCATAGGTTCGTACTAGGCTATCTGCCCTAAGGCATTTATAAGCCTAGCCAGAGTGTATGTGGCTTACACCACCCCTTAGGATGAGAATACTACACCCTTTTAGGGTTTAGTTTACTATGCCTCTGTCTAGTAGTGACACAGAGATGACCCCCGGGGTAAACCTACGATCTCCCATCCATTCGTCGAGATTTCTCTTGAATAGAGTCAGTGAGGGGCTCTGCCTAACATGGACTGGGATTCTGTTCCAGAGTGTAGGGAGCCTCTGGGTTATGAATCTGTCCCTCCAGCACGTCCTATTTATTTCTGTGTTGAGGTTTAAGTCACTTGTTCTCGTGGCTCTGATGGATTTGGATTTTCTGAGGTGGAGCATGTCCATTAATTCAGGATTTGACATGGCCTTGTACGTCAGGCACAGATCACCTCTGAGTAGGCGGTATGCGACTGAATAGAGATGGAGGTTTTTCAGTCGGGCGGCATATGACATATGTTTAAGACCCTTTATCCTCTTGGTGAGGAACTTTTGCGGTCTTTCCAACTGCTGCAGGTGTCGGGTGAGATACATCCCAAATGGGGAATTGTACTCAAACATTGGCCTGATAAGAGAAGAGTACAGGGGTACAATGACCTCTCTTGATCTAGATGTGAAACCCTTCATGATAAGGTGGGCAATATAGAAGGTCTTCCTAACCACTTTGGCAATGTGAGTGTCAAATGAGAGGTTACTGTCAACCTGGGTCCCTAGGTCCCTGATTACCTCTTCCAGATTAATGGATTACCACCTATGTGGTAATTTGTCGGTACCTTGTTTTTCCCAAAGGGTATGACTATACATTTTTTGGCGTTCAGCTTAAGGCCATGGCTCTGGCACCAATTATCCGTTTTTATGAGGCCTCTCTGAAGGATGTTTGTGTCCGCTGGAGTATCAATTATGGCGCCCAGTTTGCAGTCATCTGCGAACTTTGTCAGCCACAATCCTCCTATGTTTGCCTGTACCTCGGAAAAATAAATGCCGAACAAGAGGGGTCCCAGGACTGAGCCCTGTGGGACACCGCTTGTGACTGGCTTAGAGTCTGACATAGCTCCAGCAACTCTGACCCTGTGGGTTCTGTCCTTGAGCCAGTTTGCAACCCATCTTGTGACATATGGGTTTACATTTAAGCTGGTGAGTTTGTCTATGATGCCCGAGTGGGGTATTGTGTCAAAGGCTTTTGCAAGGTCAAGGTAGGCTGTGTGAACTGCCTTACCCTCATCAATGGCCTTAGTGACTGTTTCAAAAAAGTCGACCAAGTTCAAAAGGCAGGATCTGCCCTTGACAAAGCCAAATTGGGTAGGATCCAATGTCTGTAGGTCCCCAATGTCTTTGTTTATGAGTTCCATAATGATCCTCTCCATAGCTTTGCAGACCAGGCTCATCAAGCTTATGGGACAGTAATTTCCAGGGTCTGTAGAAGCACCGCCTTTGTGAAGTGGGACCACTGTTGCCGTACGCCACTCTTTGGGTACGTATCCTGTAGTAAGGCTAAGATTAAACAGCAGCCTTATGTGTGAGTTTGGTTCCTCTTGGAGTTCATGTAGCACACAGCCCGGGACACCATCCAGTCCCATTGATGCTGTGTTTTTAGCTTTAGAGAGGGTGGCTCTCACCTGGGCATCTGAGACGTTAGGGAGGCTACACTCTGCTGGGATAGTTATTTCTCCTTTTGGGAGAGAAATTTGCACTGAACCTGTCTGCCAGAATGTTGGCAATGTCAGTGGGTTCAGTGTATTTTGGACAAACTCTGAGCATATCTGGGAGTTTCCACCCAGGTTTCTAACATAGCTAAAGAAGGCCTTGTGATTGTCTTTTGTGTCTTTTGCAATTTTTCTCTCAAAGTTGGCCTTGGATGATTTTATGAGTGATCTTAGTTTTTTGCTAATACTGATCAGAGACGCCTTCCCTTTTAGGGATTTTGCTCTGTCATGTAGTAGCTTCCTCCTCCTGTTGTAAAGTTTGTTTATGGCTGGGGTCCACCAGACCGGGCGCCTGCCTTTGGGGGAATGGGTCTTGGTTTTATTTGGGATTGCATGATCCATGCATTCTTGAAGGTGCCCATAGAAGGCATTTGCAAAGGATTCAGCAGTGTGGGTTGTGGTTTCCACTGGCCCAGGGGCCTTGAAGGATACCACTTCAGTCTTAAGAAGTGTGAAGTTTGCTTTTGAGAAGTTCTTCACTATGGTCTTTTGTGCAGGGGGTGGGGGCGGGATGTGGATTTCCAGTGAGATTAATTTATGGTCTGATCTTACCTAAGAGGGATATACTTCCGGTGTGGAGCATTTTGTCCCCATGTTTGTGATGATCAGGTCTAGTATATTGTCTCCTCTTGTGGGAATGGTGACTAGTTGTTCCTTTGCATTTGAGTTTATGAATTCTAGGAACCTTTGGGCTAGGGTGTTGGGGCTTGAGTAATGTTCCCAGTCTATGTTTGGGTAGTTGAAGTCTCCCAAAATGATGGTATTTGGAGAGACATTCATACTCTCCAGTGTCTTCAGGAAGGCTGTGTGGGGTTCCTGAGTTTGAGAGGGTGGTCTGTAGCATGCTACAAACTGTAAGGCAGTTTTGCCTATGGTTAGTTGCACCTGGATAGTCTCCGATGCTTTGTGCGTTGCCACTAACCTGGAGATGTGGGTATCTTTGATGAAAATGGATACTCCCCCTCCTTTTGTGGTTCGGTCCAAGTTTTGGGGCCGGAAAGCATGATATGAGGTAAAACCTGATAGTGCTGGGGTGCTCTCAGGAGCCTTGAACCAGGTATCAGTCACCGCACAAACATCGATGTTCTCCATACTGAGGAGGGCTTCGAGGGCGTGCATCTTGAGGTTTAGACTTCTGGCATTGAGCAGCATTACCTTTAGTTTTTTTCCACTTGTGTTTTCTAGGGAGGTAGGTTTGTCATTTGAGCCTTGCCTAAAAAAGGCACTATGGGGGTGGCAAGAGCCTTGGCCAATATCCGGAAGCCCAGGGGTGACAGGTGCAAGCCATCCCTTGCGAAGCAGCGTGGCTTGTCAAGCATGTCATCCCAAGCAGACAGACATTGGATCCCCTTAGAATGACACCAGTAATTAAGCCAATTGTTAAAACTGATCATTTTGTCTTTGTACTGTGGCATCATTCTTGGTGAGGGTAAGATGCTGCTCAGGGTCAGGGTCATACAGGCCTGGGCTACATAATCAAAGAGCTCCTCTATGTCTCTTTTCATGTAATCCAGGGAGGTATGTCTCAGGTCATTCACACCGGCATGTACAATGACTGAGTCATATTTGTACTTGCTGTGGAGTGACCTGAGTGCTTGTGTTATGTGGCGGATTCTAGCTCCCGACAGGCAGCTTACTGTGACCTTTTCCTTGTTCAGTCTGGTGAGCGGGACGTCAGTGTGTCTGACTATGGAGTCACCTATTACAAGTGTGTCTGGCATGTTGTTTGGCCTTAAGGGCTGTGACTGTTTAGCACACTGACTTTCTGAACTATGTGTTGCATGTGCTATGGTGGTGGTTGCTTGGTTGTCTGCTTTGGAGGCCTCTGTTGTTTTGGTAGATTTTTAATCAGCGCCTCCGAGTATGTTTTTGTGTGTTTATGTGTTTGGTTTGCTGTTGTGATAGTTCTATGTGAGACTGGGTTTGTGGTGTGCGTGGTTACCTTCTCCTCCTGACTGGTCTTGACAGTACTGAATTGAGAGAGCTCAGCCTCCAGTTTGGCTATATAATTGCATCTCTCGCATATATTTGTATTTGTTGGGAGGAGGAGAGGGTTGTCTGTGTACATGAGGCAATTGTAACATTGCCTCAAGATTTCCAGATTCACCAGCTGAACAGGACAGGATGCCAGCAACTGACCCTTCGACATGCTAGAAATAGTGAAAAAGATTGCTGTGTAACTGAGTCAGAAAGGACCTATAGGGAGATGTGTACTCAACAGAATTTAGGTGAATGAAGTACTTTCTTTTGTTTAAGAGTGCTTTACCTGTAAAAAAATGCTTTAGGAGCAAGTGCTGAGCTTTTCAGATAGAGTATAGGCTGTTTAGATTGCAAGTAGAACAGTTCTAAGGGAAAAATTGAAGAGCAGACTTGGCGGAGCCAGAAAAGTTTAACCGCTGCTATGCGCACAGCATAAAGCCGTGTAAAGGCGGATTTTAAACAGTGAACTACAAAAGAGCTAGGAATGGTCCCAAACAATCAATTACTACAGCTTCTTGTGCTGAGGTCACTTCCCCCAAGGACAGGTAGGCTGCTCAAGGCTCCCCACTCCCACTGGTGAGCAAAGAAACTTCCTTCTATCCAAGTAAGGTAATGGACAACACAGGAACTACACCACAGCCCAGAATACAGCAATGCCTGTATACTGGTCTAAACTAGTCGAGAAAGGCGGAAAACAAGGATTATTTTTTGTTTTTTTGTAGAAATACACAGAAAATGCAGAGACAGTGATAAATTAGTTACACAGGCTAGCACACTTTAGTGGGCAGCCTCCACAGTTAAATTAAACAAACAAACAAGCAAACTTTCGATTAAATTCGACTAAATGTAACTTTAAGTGCAGATTTAAAATAAATGCAATAATCAGAAAAAAAAACAGTTCAGGCTAGTTTAAAGTAAGCAACAGAAGCTATTTCCAGTGAAAAAAGCAAATATACTTAAATCCAGAAGGTAGTCGCTTTTTCGAGTTCCTTGCTGCTAGGACCACTCTGTAAACCCACGTGGAGCTTGTCTGAGCAGTATAGCCAGAAAAACGCCCAGAGGCGGATTTTAAGCAGTGAACTACAAAAGAGCTAGGAATGGTCCCAAACAACCAATTACTACAGCTTCTTGTGCTGAGGTCACTTCCCCAAGGACAGGTAGGCTGCTCAAGGCTCCCCACTCCCACTGGTGAGCAAAGAAACTTCCTTCTATCCAAGTAAGGTAATGGACAACACAGGAACTACACCACAGCCCAGAATACAGCAATGCCTGTATACTGGTCTAAACTAGTCAAGAAAGGCGGGAAAACAAGGATTTTTTTTGTTTTTTTTTGTAGAAATACACCGAAAATGCAGAGACAGTGATAAATTAGTTACACAGGCCAGCGCACTTTAGTGGGCAGCCTCCACAGTTAAATTAAACAAACAAGCAAACTTTCGATTAAATTCGACTAAATGTAACTTTAAGTGCAGATTTAAAAATAAATGCAGTAATCAGAAAAAAACAGTTCAGGCTAGTTTAAAGTAAGCAACAGAAGCTATTTCTAGTGAAGAAAAAGCAAGTATACTTAAATCCAGAAGCTTGTCGCTTTTTTGAGTTCCTTGCTGCTAGGACCACTCTGTAAACCCATGTGGAGCTTGTCTGAGCAGTAAATACAGAAGGCATCTGACTTTTCTAAGGGTGAAGATAACACGCAAACTCAGCAAAGTTCATGAAAGAAGTATCCAGAAGCAGGTTTGATGAGGAGAAATGATCATCCAAGCTCATTAACAGTGCAAACTACATACTGAAAGTTGTTCAGTAGAACGAGGAAATATTTGCCCAAATTGGCTTTGTCTCATTCAGTCACATGGTCCATGTGATACTGTGAAATGTGCTGAAGTATCACTTGAGAACAGTTTACAGACAGCTGGAATCATTTTGCCATGACAACATGAAGACATATATTCCAGAGAAACTGTCCACAAGTCCAGAAAATTACATTCCATCTATAGTATCAACAGTGCAAGCAAGATAATTATTTGAATGTCAGTATTTAAGTTTTGGGTGATTAATAAGAAATCCTTTAATATATTCAGACAGCATCAGAAATTATATACCATATTGACACATTACATATGTTATTCATAATATTCCACAACATACAAATGAGCTAAATACAATGTGAAAGTTGTATAGCCCTCTATGTATCTAAAGTATAAAATGCTGCCTTGCAGTAAAAGGGTATAACTTTCAGTTTACAAAAAAGTGGTATGTAAGATATTGTGCTATATTTCTTTAGGATATGTGTGAGTTAAGCATATGCTAGTACAACGGGCATGTCATGTGGTAGAGTTTGCTCTGATGAGCCAAGTACACTCATAATCTGACAAATACTCATGTCTTTTGCTTTTTGATCATCCTGTCAATATACTCATCCATATATTTGTTTTACACATAATGTATATGTGTATATAAATATTTATCAAGGAAGTGGAGAAGAGGGTGACTATCTTCAATGACAAAAAAGAGATGTAACAAGAGATGATTTGGGGGACGCATCTAAAAAAGGATAAGGAAAGGCAGCCCAAGTGGGCAGAAGGGTGGCAGTACTGCATTTAGACAACATCAGTCTTGGGGAAGTATATCAATTTAGAAAGAGAACCAACAGTGACAGAGCAGAACAAGGATCTGGTATTACTGATCACACCCAGACTGGGCCACTAGAGGTACAGTAAGGAGGCCATGATAGCAGCAGCTAGATTGTTGACATGTTTTTGCTGGGGGGATACTGGGATTACAGAAACAGAAAAAACAGTACTTCCATCCTAACATGACCTTGCAGATTACACCTTAAGGACTGTTAGTAGATCTAGTGCCATATAGGAAAAGGGTTGGTATTAGGGCTAAGGGTTTGTATAATGTTTAAGGTGTTTGCTCACAGACACAAAGTACAGGGTTTGTTTCTCACTCCTGAAAGGGAAATTGACTAGACTTAAAATGCCCAGAAGGCAGCTAGCCTAGTACTAACATATGAAACTATGAACCTATGAGAGACATCAGGCTGCAGGAAGAAGTCTAGATGAAAGTCTCAAGGAGGCTATGCAATGAAGTAGATAGAATGCAGCCAAAGCTTAGAGAAGCTGTAGATCTTCTCACTAAAACCAGAACAGACATGGATGACATGGGATGGTTCCATAATGTCATGTTAGGTAGATGTGAAGGGTGTCAGCTACAGTGGAGAGATGGGGAGGAGGGTCCAAAAGCATCAGGTTGAAGGAACACAATTGGTCAATGGAAGTCTGAAAGGACTTTTTGACAGAGAGGGTTTTGGACCTATGAAGTAAACTTTCATATCGGCTGGTGGATAAGGACTCCAAAGAGGAATTCAAGAGGGCATGGTGCAAGTGAAGAAAAAAATGAAGAGGAAAGGATGAAGAACAGGGAAAAGGTTAAATGCACTTAAAATGCAGGCCACATAGGCATGTTAATTCCTTCTATCATCAATTAAATATACTGCATGTTTTTTGGAGTTTACTTTCACATACACCTGATTTACACCTTAAACACAGTCCACCTTGGTGATATCATAATTAATAAGAAACAAAATGGTACTGATGTCACAAAGCAGCTTATTTCAAGATGTTTACTTGTAATAAGTAATGTAAGAGATAGCTACAATCTTTTTTTAAGAGCTTGTTGTATATTTATAAAAAAAAGTAATCATCCTTAAGCTGAAGAATATAATCAGCATGAAAGATGATGTTTAGAAATGGAAAATACGTAAGTAGATTTTTATAATTAAAGAGTGCACAGACCCTTGGGGTACACGTGCTTCAGACTTGCCAGTACTACCATAAGGATTGAGTGATTTAGCCAGAGCCTATAAGAAGCTTTATTTCAAGAACAGCTAAACTACCTAACCATGCCTTCACCAAAACCTAGGAAATGTATGACAGGGGGGGGAATGTGGGTGACTGACTGACTCAAAAATTGTTTTCAGAACACATCTGTTTGAGCAACGAAACAAAATAACTCAGAAAATGTGAAAAAGTCAAAATATTGACAATTGTTTAATACAGGAAGCAACCCCCTGCACCCTGCTAATTAATACCAACTTTGAGATTGCGCAACAATAGGGAAAGGGCAAATTCCCATTTTCATTATTTTGAGTTTTCCACATTTTGCGAGTTGATATTTTGTGTCGTTGATCAAAGGAATGTATCCCATTGTTTTTATGTTGACAAAATAGAACCAATTACCTGGCCCTTGTCTATGTTTGTAATCTGTATCTGCACAGATTGCAGTGAAGAACTGCAGCCCTGGTGGAAAGAAATGCCACATTTTCCAATGGGCTGTAATATATCATTGTATAACTGTTTATAGACATCTTGGTGCATTTCTGTAGGTATAAATCTGAATGAATTTTAAATGTGTTTTATAGATATGTAACATGGAATTCATACATTAAAGGCATCTGAAACGGATTCCTATTAGATGGCCGAAGACGCATTCTATCGAATGCATCTTTGTTGAACTTAAAACAATGAAAAGGCAAAATAGAAAAAAGGCTTTTAAGCTAATTCTTTCCCAGGGAAAGAATTTGCTTGGCTGCTTCCGTTATATTGACGTTTTCAGCACTGTAGTGCGATCTCGGAGTTGGTATATTTAAGTAGGGGGGTGTGGCGTGCAAAGCCCCCCACTTTATGTTTTCTTTCAAATTTTTTTTTCCCTTGGAAAAAAATCGCTGTTCTGAGCTTTCATGATTGTAAGTTTTCACTTACATGGGGTCGATTATTCATCATTTGCTTTTTTAAGCAATCGATGATATAATATAGACCCTCTGAAACACCTCCAAATAGCCTGTTTTGATGATATGCAGAGCATGCATTTATTCTGTAGACTCATGGCACCTTCCATAAGAATACAGGAAGTTAGGCAGTTCAAAGAAAGCACTGTTATGCAGGAAACTAGCATTCAATCACAATATTAGAGTCTACTACTAGCAGGAGGTTTAACAGACTTACAGGTATGTCTACCTGTGGTTGCTGTAGTATGTGTAAATTTGTGACCACAGGCAATTCATTTACTATCAATGGAACAAAGTACAAAATAAAACACAATTTAAATTGTACTTCAAAAATGGTGGTCTATGTTGCACTGTGTTCCTTATGTAAAGTATTTTACATTGGGAAAACAGAGCGTAGACTAAGGGACAGAATTTATGAACATAGTTATGCAATAAATACAAACAAAAACAAAAATGCCTTGGCTAGGCACTGTATGGCAAATGGGGGGCATAAATTCAGTTTTATGGCAATAGATCAAGTTCAGTCTAACATTCGAGGTGTTCCCTACAATTTAATTCTGGAAGAATGAATTGACATGGGAAATAAGACTAAATGCTTTTGTTGAACCGGGTCTAAATGACCATTGTAATATACAATGTCTTTTAAAACTTAAAAGTTTAGAAAGAAAGTAAATAACCTTATACATTTTTTTCAGGTTATGGATATGTTTTATTTATACTAACGTTTTTGTATAAACGTCATACATAAATATATATTTTTTATGTGTGGGTATACATAAATATATACACATTTTTTATGATAATATTAAAGGTTTACAGGTGATGATGATGTTTTTACAAGTTGTAACCAGTTGGCAGTTTACAACAATCGTGATATCACAGTTTTAAGTTATGAAAGATTATTCATAAGATATTTTATAAGTTTTAATAAGGTACTACTTTTTGTAGAATTAATACACCATTTAGGTAAGATCATGTGACTGTATTTCACTATTTAATGGCTACGTGTTGTTTTGAAGTGTAATCTGAAGAAGTTGCCTTAATAAGGTGACGAAAAGCGCTTAATTAAACTGTATTTTCCAAAAGTGGTTTGAAGAATATCCTTTGGAGTTTGGTGCCATTGGTGTTTTTTTGGAGCTTTGTGTATACAATTTTAGACACAGAGAATACAGACAGGATACAGAACAGCAATATTTATCAAGTAACATGTAAAGAATTTCATATCACAAATACTTTTTTAACTGTTTGTGTAGTTACTGACTTGTTCTGCTCAACATGTTGCAGCAGTATTGTGCTATACACTGCATTATGCTTTCGTACTCTTGGCATTAGGATAAAACAACAATTGCCAGACATCAGAAGCAGAGCATTTAGCCCTTAGGTTCATAGATTAATACTAGGCTAACTGTCCTTGTGGGCCATTTTAAGTCTATCCAATTACCTCATGAAAGAATTAAACCCTGCACCTTGCATTTGTAAAGTGAACAGCATAACCATTATACCAACCTTCCACCAAAAAACAAAATAATAATACCTCACATCCAAAAGATGTGGATACTTCCAGATTAGAACCACCAACGCCATCACCCATGCTAACTTCCCTAGTCCACTGACCCACACAAGCTGCTTGTTTATAATTTATAATACCCAGTGTGGCAGTAAACAACTCACAGATGATCATCAATAGGAAGGCACAAAAAAGTTACATTATTTTTATGCAGAGTTAAGGAAAGCTAGGCATTTTTCTGCAGCTTCCAAAACGCACTTTTGTACCCCTTCCCTCTGTAATAGAAACCAAAACCTTAATGAGTGGCTGGAAGCATTGCTGTACACAAAACCTGCTTGCAGACCAAAAAAAAAAAAAAAACGGAATGACTACTTTCCAATGACTGCATTATATCTCTCTGCAACTTGACATATTAATTTAGAGTCAGTCTCTAAGTCTTTATCATATTTATTTATTTACTTATCTATCAATCTGTCTATCTGTCTATCTTTATCTTTGTTTACAGGGAAAGTCCAACTGGGGTTAATCCCATATTCTTTGGAGGCCTGGGGAGAAAAGATCCATAGTTATTACAAAGTACAGAAAACCTTACATATAGATACATAAAATAAGTTAGTATGAGTTTTACATCGTACAGGGAGAAAAGCTGTACAGTTTTTACACATACAAAATACAGACGTTATTCACTTTTCATACATAAATTAAACAGTGTGGCATTTTTATTGTGAATCAGGTATGTATGCACACTGAAATTGTATATATAGTTGAGGATTTCCAGTTAAAATATTAAACACTGTATGTACCAAAACTGAATATATACAGTTACTAGAAAGATAGATATATGAGACATTAGAAATTATTAGGATGTTATGTCATTTAACTTTTTCAGTAGTAGAGTAAGTAGGTTACAGTTTACAAAGGAGTTTGCAATTTTGGATGTTAGTATGTTTGTTTTATAAAGAATATTAGTATGCAGTGGAACATGACACAGAAGATACAGAGATAGAGATGTTAGATGACGTAGGGATTTACTGAAAAGATTGGCGTATATGAATTAGGAAAAAGGAAGTTAGCTATATGTGAGAGGAGAAAAGTGTTTATAAGTCGTATTTATATACTATCATGGAGCTGTGCTGAAGCACAGCCAGTTGTGTGTTTTTTTTAGTGATGCTTTAAATAAATTTAGTTTGTCTGTTTGAATTTGGACAAAGGGATGGAATTTCAGATTTTTCTAACATTAGAGTAAAGTGACTCATGGGCTGAATTATTTGACTTGGTGACAAGAGTAGTGTTTTATTGCTGGATCTGAGAGTTCTGGTAGTATTATAAGGTTCATTGTACCTTGTAGAAATGGACATTCTTCAGGGCAGTATATTAGTTTGTGGGCTATAGTGAGCTGTGCATAGTTAAGGTAGTGGAGAAGTTCAAGCCAGTTCAGATTGCTTAGAGGTATGCAATGGTGAGTCTTTTGAGGGTTATTTGCAACAAGTTTGGCAATTCAATTGTAGGCCGTTTCTAGTTTGTTTGTTAAGGTGGAGCTGAGATTAGTAAAGACAACAGATGGATAAAATAGGGTTGGGAAGGGTTATATTTTTGCTGTTGATTTTCTAGAGTGATAAGTTTTTTTTACCATATACAGGGACCTAGTATCCTTTTTTTTGTTTTTTTTTGTTTTTTTTTTTTGATGCCTTGGAGGAGGTGATGATCATACTTGAGATGATTGTCAATTAATATTCTCAGTATGGTTTAAGAAACACATTCTGTTTTTGCATTATTAAATGACAGATTATAGAATGAATATTTTTTTCCAGTTTTAGGAACTTTGTCTTGTTGGGGTTTACCAGTAGGTCTGAGTTATGTAGCCAGAATTCTGTGGATAAAAAAGCTTTATTGATTTTTACCAATCCAAGACTGTCAAAACATAAATCTAGTCTGTTTCAAGTTGCCAGCAGAGTTATGCTCACTCTAGCAGTTATAATATTCAAAATGCTAGGAGAGATCTATATGCAAACACTGACAATTTCAGGATACTACCTGGTTTTCCGACACAAACTGTCTCATCGCTGATGTAGCTTGCCCAGCTTCATCCATGTGATGTAGATCCCCGCAGCTTTATCCACACACCAAACCTGTTTTTATTGGTTTATACATTACAACTGAGGGTGGATAACAGAGAAGCAGCTGAGTTATTTTAATTGACTAATGGAAGTATCTCTTCCATGGAGAGGCGTGGGATCTCTTATTCTTATTCTTACAGCTGTATAGTTTATATTCTGCTTTGATTTCTTTTGAAAATTGAGAAACCCAAGCTTCTACTTCCATTTGTCCCTGTTATCTTTCTAAGCCACTTCAGTGACGGTACCAGTTTCAGCTCTACAAACAGAAAGACAGAGACAGAATCACTTCACAGCTGCCATTCACATTACTATCAGGGGATTTTGTTTTTAATTTCTGCATTACAAAATCAGCAATACTGGTGCCTATGAGTTTAATGAAATAAAAGAACAGCACTGAGAATTTTTTGTCCAATTAATAGCATAAAACAACCTTAAACATCTGCATGAATACAGCAGTGCAGCTTGCACAGATTAGGTCAAGTTGTGCTGCTCACCCTTTATCAAATTATAGTCACACACGTTTCCACTACAGTAACATTGACTTAAGTGGGAACAATTGTGACAAGGTATTGCTCAGCGGGAACAGTTCTGCACTGTACTTTTGAGTGATTTACCAGCCTCTAGTATGAAGTGCAGAACACACAAATGCACACTTTCCCCCAACACAAACACACCACACACCCGCGTGTGCACACACACCTGTCATGAAAGCCATGACGGCCTGCAAAATGCAGTCAGAAACTCCAAATTTAGGCAGAGTTATAGATTCAGGAGCCAGACATAAAGAGAGCGGGCTTTAGTGTTGGATAAGACCATACTGTTGTGATGGAAGAATATACTTAGCTGAAAGTAGCAAGTGGGCCACCACGGAACCACTGCAGTAGAGAGAACCAAATCTGTCTGGGCCAAAAGTGAGCTACTGTGACATTCCATCTTGTATGTCAAAAAAAAAAAACTATAACTGTGGAATGGGCAGAAAAGTCTAAACAAAACATTATCTCTTGGACAAGAGCAATACTTGCTAACAAAATATTCTGAGAGATGGCCTTAGACATCAGAATGGTGAAGCTTTGTATCTTACCAAATTGCAGAAAATTACATTTCCTGCATCTCTGGAATAGTCTGGTTTTATGAGTGATGTCATATATATCTCCCAGTGTTTTGATCAAGGCATAAAACTGCAATGATGGACAAACCTAGAAGGTGCCTCATTATGATAAACAACTCCCAATAAACTTCTAGTTAAATAATGTGCCTTTCAAACCGGGAAGATTGAAATAGGCAGAAGAACCAGGTGCCCTTCCCTTAACTATGTAAACATAACACTCCCTGGCAGATCTTTTCTCATGAGTGTTCAGAGATTCCAACCCTGCTTCCCCATCCACTGCACAGCAATATACATATACTGAACCTACCTAGCCTCTCTCAGGCAGGGAAGGCTAGGTACAGAAGAGGTCTGCTACAAGTTGTGACTCTGTTCTATGCAGCCATCCTGTTTGATAATAGGGCCATATACAGACACACAGGCATACATTCTGAATAGATGCAAGTAAATGATCTGGGAATATAGCAGGGGAGAACAGGGTGAATTAGTAGATTATCTATGCCCTGTGGGTCCTCTTGGTCTGACTATGTGATATCCTTTACTGTTATCTCTGCACAATGTTGGGCATTATTTTTGAGACTTCTTACATAGTTAGAGAAGGCTTTGTGCTCATCATTCACCTGGGTGGTTATTTTTTCTTCCTATATGATCTTGAGTGATTTCATCAGGGTACGGAGTTCCTTGTTACATTTATGAAGAGTGGTATTGGCATCTTGAGAGTTAAATTTATTTTTGTGTGGAATTCATTTTTTATTTTATTATGGAGCCTGTTCATATTAGGGTTCCACCATAGGGTTTTATTTTAAAATTTGACATTGTATTTACTTCTGAGAGGGCAGATGCTTCTATGCAGCTGTTTTCATGTGCATACAATTTGTCAGTAAAGGATTCTACCTAAGCAGTGGCATCATCAAGATGGAAGGGGCTTCTGAATTTAGCCAGGTCATCACTTAGTTATAGTACATTAGTCTTGGTATAATCTCTGAATATGAGTATAAAGATGCTTCCCTCTTCAGTCTTATGGTGAATGTGACTGATTTGTGGTGTAATTTGACCAGGAAGGAAGTTACAACTGGTGGGGAGCAAAGCTGCACTGTATTGTAAGGACCGGTTCCAGGATTTTATAGCTTCTGATAGGGGTGTAGACTAACTTTTCAAGAGAGTACAAAAACACTCTCCTTCCTCATCCAAATTATTATGAAACAACTCTGACCCAAAAAAAAACACCGACTGTGGCACACAAAAAGACAAACAGCAAAGCAAGATTTCTGTCTTTATTCTAGCACTTCGGTGTCTCCACCTTCAAGAAATAACAAACAGCAAAAAAATTTCACACATTTTTATACCCCACATAGGTTCATAGGTTGGTACTGGGCTATCTGTCCGAAGGCATATATTAGCCCAGCCACGTTGTGCGGTATTCACCGCCCCTTTAGTAGTTCCCTAGACCCTTGTACTAGCAGCTAGTACCCTTAGCCCCTATCTAGTAGTGCTGTTGGTGTGATCCCCGGTGTGAACTTTCTGTTACCCATCCACTCATCAAGGTTCCTCTTGAAGAGTGATAGTGAGGGGCTCTGTCTTATGTAGATCTGGACCCTGTTCCATAGTAAGGGAAGTCTCTGCAAAGGGAATCTGTCCCTCCAGCATGTTCTATTCATTGTTGTGTTGAGGTTTATATCCCTAGAGCGTGTAGCTCGAGTAGATTTGGTTTTACTAAGATGGAGCATGTTCAACAATTCTGGGTTGGACATGGCTCTGTACATTAGACAGGGATCTCCTCTGAGAAAGCGGTATGCAACAGAGAACAGTCTTAGCTTTTTCAATCGTGCTGCATAGGGCAAGTGTTTGAGGCCAGTAATCCTCTTGGTTAGGTACCTTTGTGGTCTCTCCAGCTGCTGGAGATGTCTAGCCAGGTACATTCCAATTGGTGCATTGTACTCAATAATGGGTCTGATGAGGGAAGAGTAGAGGGGCACCATTACATCCTTAGATCTTGATGCAAACCCTTTCGTGATCAGATGGGTCACATAGAAGGATTTTCTAACCACTTTGGCAACATGGTTATCAAAGGAAAGCTGACTATCTACTTGGGTCCTTAGATCCCTTATTTCTTCTTCAGATTTCAGGGGATTACCTCCTATGTTGTAGTTTGCGGGTACTCTGTTTTTTCCAAAGGAGATTACTACGCATTTTTTTGCATTTAGCTTGAGACAATGGCTTTGACACCATGCATCAGTCTCATTTAGGCCCTTCTGGAGGATCTCCATGTCAGCTGGAGACTCTATTATAGCACCCAGTTTGCAGTCGTCCGCAAACTTAGTCAGCCACAGCCCTTCCGTGCTTGCCTGTACTTCTGAGAAGTATATGCCAAACAAGAGGGGCCCCAGGACAGAGCCCTGAGGCACACCACTCGTTACTGGTCTGGATTCAGACATAGATCCCACTACTCTTACTTTATTACTCCTACTTTTACTTTACTTTATTTATTACATAATTAATTACAATCACTTAATAATTAAACAATGGACCTTCCCTTAAAGTAAACACTTCCAATTCAATTCATTATTTAAACCATTGGGCACCAACGTTTTGTATTTTAAAATATAAATACTTTCCTTATACAATAACTTGAGTTTCAATATATTTTCATCATTATATAAACATTCCACTCTTTCTAAAATTGTGCCTTGTAATAAAGTAGCATCACTATTATGTAACATTTTAAAATGTAAGGCAATTACTTTATCTTCCCTTATATTTCTAATATCCCTTAAATGCTCCATGAACCTGATACGAAATTCACGCTTAGTCTCCCCTATGTAGTATAACTGACATCGGTACCTCAGGGCATATACAACTCCCTTACTTCTACATGAATAGGTGCCTCTGGGTTCAAATTTAACTCCATTCATACTACTAAACGTATTCACTATATGTGTACAAGCGCCACATTTATTACAGCTTAATGTTCCTCTGACTGATGGTGTATCTGATATACTCATAACTGGCATACAAAATCTACCATGTACTACCATATCCTTCAAATTTTTTCCTCTTTGATAAGAGAAAAAAGGTTTCCTAGGCAAAATATCCGCCAAAAACCTATCCTCCATCAAATATTTCCAGTAATACTCAATTAATGTTTTCATCTCTTCACGTTTAATATTGTATACAGATACATAGTAGATTGAATCTTCTGCATTATTGCCAATTGTTCTATGTCCATACCTATGACAAGTACCTTTATCTTTGTATCAATTATTACTACTTCTTCCATTCCTACCTGTACATATTTCTTCCCATATTCTGGTCTGGGCTTCTTGCATAATAACTGGATCTTAACCCCTTCTCAAAAACATGTCTAGTTTGTTTCATCTCTTCCATCAATAAATTTCTGTCACTAAACAGACTTGAAATACGTAACATTTCTCTGTAAGGTAAAGCTTTCAAGACATGGGGTGGATGACAACTAGTGGCATATAAATATTGGTTACTATCAATGAACTTCCTATGTATATTTGATAAAATAGCTCCACTTTCCTTCTCTTCCAGGATAAGGTCCAAATATACCACTCTGTTCCCCTTCTGAAGCCCATCAAATGACAGGCCAAAAGGATTTTTATGCATTTCCAACATAAACTCATCAACTTCATCCCTACCCCCCTCACAAACAAATATCAAATCATCAATAAAACGGAAATAAAAATCAACATATTTTTTCGTAAAATTCAAATTAAATAAAAACTTAATCTCAAAAAAAGACATAAAAAGATTAGCATACATGGGGCAAACGCTGACACCATTGCAGTACCTTGTTATTGTCTATACAATACATCATTGAAATAAAAATAATTATTCTTCAAACAAAAATTTACCATATCAACTACAAAATTAGAGAAGGGGCTATCTCCCAAAAAGTATGCAATAGCCTCCAAACCATCACTATGGTTAATCGAGGTATGCAAACTCTTGACATCAACCACCAACCAATATTTATCCTTATTCCAAACTAACAGGGAAACTTTTTTCAAAAAGTCAAAACTATCCTGTATGTAAGCTGGAGATTTTAAAACATAAGGCAACAATATTTTATGTAACACTAGACCAATATTACGTAAAAAATATTTGCAAGCCGAAATAATAGGTTTACCAGGTGTTTTTTCCATACTTTTGTGTATCTTAGGCAGACAAAAGAAAACAGCTATCTCACTGTTGCGGTTAAACAACCTATCCTTAACATCCTTCTCAGTAAAATAGCCTAACCTAACACTTCTGTCTAACATTTTTTCATATTCAACTACTGCTTGCTCATATTTACTCTTACTACATTTCTCATATACATCAACATTTTCCAAATGCTCCATACACGTTATAATATTGTAACGTGTTCATAATCACTATTTTATTCCCCTTATCCGAAGGTTTTATTACTATATACTTCCTACTTCTTAACACTTTCAGAACTTGCCACTCTTTTAAAGTTAAATTATAAGGTATCTTATGTTTGTTAACCAATACACTTTCACAAATATTCTCACCTCCAAATCCTATCATGGAGCCAAACTGTGAAATACGTGTATTTTCAAAGGGTGGCATAAACTTATTAAATACTGGTATAGTAGATACATCAATCTCACAATATGCATTAGGAGACATACTTTCATCATTGCTACCCTCAGATATTTCCCCTAGCTTCCTCATAACAGGAAAAAAACTATCATCAGATTCACTAAGCAGAGAATTATTGTTTACATTATTGTTTTTAAAACCATTGCAAAATGATATTTCAAATACAACTTCCTTAAAAATTTCATTTCTTGCTTCACTATATAACCTCTAGGTAACACAGTAGGCATAAACTTAAGCCCTAAATTCAATATTGACACTTGTTCCTGTGTTAAATTACATTGAGACAAATTCAATAATTAATTTGCTTCAGTACATACCTCATCATCTGAACCTTTTGTTATGATATTGTCCATTACTTTGTCCCTGTTTAAAATCTGTCCTATAGCCCCTTTCTGGGCAACCAACATTTGCCCCAAAGCTTCTGTTCCGTTTCTGTCCCTGTCGATACTGCTGTTGGTACTGGTGCTGATCTCCCTGGTTCCGAAAAGTCTGTTGGTGTTCATGTAGAAGTAAGGGAGTTGTATATGCCCTGAGGTGCCCATGTCAGTTGTACTACATAGGGGAGACTAAGAGTGAATTTTGTATCAGGTTCATGGAGCATTTAAGGGATATTAGAAATATAAGGGAAGATAAAGTAATTGCCTTACATTTTAAAATGTTACATAATAGTGATGCTACTTTATTACAAGGCACAATTTTAGAAAGAGTGGAATGTTTATATAATGATGAAAATATATCAAAACACAACTTATTGTATAAGGAAAGTATTTATATTTTAAAATACAAAACATTGGTGCCCAATGGTTTAAATAATGAACTGAATTGGACGTGTTTACTTTAAGGGAAGGTCCATTGTTTAATTATTAAGTGATTGTAATTAATTATGTGGATTATACAAATGTGTGAAATTTTTTTGCTGTTTGTTATTCCTTGAAGGTGGAGACATCAAAGCGCTAGAATAAAGACAGAAATCTTGTTTTGCTGTTTGTCTTTTTGTGTGCCACAGTCAGTGTTTTTTTTTTGGTTCAGAGTTGTTTCATAACTTTCAAGAGAGTTTGTAATGATGAAGTCCAGAAATTTCTGGGTATAAATATTTGACGGTATATAAGACTCCCAGTTATTGGTGGTATAGTTGAAGTCTCCTAGGCATATGGTGTTTGGCTTAATGCACAGGGACTCCATGTTGGTTAGCTAGGAGGTATGTGCTTAGGGGAACATCAGAAATAAAAATTAAATCATTAAAAAATCATGATTAAAAAAAATTACAATAATCACTTCTATAAATGTATACTGTAAACATCACCATCTTGAAGATTTTAGCGTAGACAGAGCTATCTGCCTGCTGTATCCATGTATTCTCCACCAAGAATAAAATAATTATGTTTTAAATAGAACTCCAAAAGTTAAATCACATGGTATCTCCTGTGCCTGTCAAAGAATGCCTATGCAACTACAATCAGACCACAGAACTCATTAATGGATGAATAAAGTGAACAAATATAAATCATGGCTCAAAACATATTATCCTGCCAGAATAATCACCCACCTTCTGAATCACATCTTTCACATCCCTAATAACTGATTTTACAGTCATGGCCTAGCCTCACCCCATGACAGCTGAAATGCATACCCACTGAAATAAAGGACTACCATGGATTCCCTGAAGTGAATGTATGCCTCTACCCACAAGCGCACATGAAGAAGGCTGCTGCAAGAATGCCAAGTACAAGTCTCTGGCCCATACTCTATTCACACTACACCTCTCATAGGTTCATAGGTTCACAGGTGTGTACTACGCTAATGACAACTAGGGCTTTTTTTAAGCCTAGCCATGCATCCCAAATCTCTGACAAGTTCTGGTACTCATTAAAAGTGTAATCAGAGGCTTGGGAAATGAAACCTTTACAAGCAAGGGCCTGGCAATAAAACATTAACAGGCTGCCTGTGTCCATAGGACCCAACCAAAGATGAATTTCCTGTTCCCCATTCAGTTAACACTGCATGGAAGGGGATCCAGTTCCTGAGAAGGGGTAGACTCTGGGATAAATACATGTCTCTTCAGCAGGTCCTATTTATATCTCAGGCAAGGTTTAAGGCCTTAAGCTTAGCCATGCATTCCACTTCTCTAACAAGTTCTGATACCTCCAGTAGGCATCAGCACAAAAGCAGAATAAAACACCTCCATCTCCTGAGAATGGATGAGCCAGTATCAGTCACTCCCACTTTTCTCTACTGGCTTCTCCATTCATATCAAGTGCACCACATTTTGAGGAACGTTTTCCTTCCTAAAAGGTCCATGTTCTTCACTGTTTCACACTGAAAGGATATGATGCATATTCAATGTTAAGAATATTTAAACTGACATCCATGGTAAATAATGCTGACTCATATTAATTTATCAAAGTAATTTTTATAAGTATAAAGTAACACATTTTATCCATCCTGTGAACTTCCTAGTTGAACATGTTAGTAAGCTGTTAATAAGTATTCCCCATTTTGCCCATCTGTTCCACATTATGAGAGGCAGTGCAGTAAAGTAGTTAGGGTAGGGTGAAGGGGCAACTGCCACAGGCGCAAATTGTTTGGAGGGGGTGATCATCCATCAAAGACTGATCCTAATCGGTTTTACTCTGTACTGGCTTTTAAAAGCCGATATTGCACTTGCAGTCAATCCTAAGTGCTGTAACACTCCCTGCGTGATCTAATCTGTAAAAAGGGCTTGCTACGAATGTAGTAAGCAGTTCGCTACAGTTTAAAAGAAAAAGAAATCTTTTTTTCTTTTATAACTACAAAACTGAGAGCCGTAGCACTCCTTGCTGGATATAAACTGCAGTAATTGATTGCTACAAATGTAGCAAGCAGTTGGCTACCATTTAAAAGAAAATACAATGTATTTCTTTAATTCACCCACCCCATAAAATGTGGGGTAGGAGGGCTGGAGACAGGGCACAGAAATGGGACCTGATTGGTTCCTGCATTTCACGTAGGATTTTTTTTTTTTTTGTAAATGAAAATTGCTCTCAGCTGGGGGGGGGACATGCAGAAACAGGATCTGGATGGCCCTTGCATTTCAGGAGCATCAGCAAATTGCAGAACTGTTTTTTTTTTTTTTTGCTCTTCACTAGAAAAGCTAGGTTTGGTACTGGGTAGTGGGCAGGAGACCCTCTTCTCTTCATTTGAAGAGCTGAAGGGATATGATGCTAGCTCATGGGACTGGCACAGAACACTAGTTGGACCAACTATGTCTCTGAGGTAGTGTTCCACATTCTGGAGATGGCCTTCATGACTGAGTCACTAATTAATACCAGGTCATCTGAATCACAATCAAAGTTTTATCCCTCTGTGCCATGAATCCAGCTAAATTACAGAAGAAATTGTTGCACTAAATAGTTTTAGTCCCCTCTAATGAGTTTTGCATTTATGATATGTTGGTCACATGACTTATGATACTGTGACTATTATATCAAAAATGTAGTGCATGATACATCTGTAAATGCCCCATGTGGGTAGCCGTACAGTTTTACAATGGAAAAAAGCAATGTATTTTGGCTTCTCCCATCAGGGGTTGCCACAGCATATCACCGGTCTGCAGATTGACTGGCAGTGGAGTTTTTATGGTGCCAAGTTGTCAGCCTATTGCCCAAACTTCACAAAAGGCACAAGCACACATACACATACATACCTACCTGTCTTTAAAACTCACTCGACTGCAGGGAGGACATGCAGACTCAGCAGAGAAGGTGCTACAGCCGAGAATCAAACCGGAGAATTTCTTGCTGTGAGGTGACAGCGCTAACCTCTGCACCACCATGGCCGACCACAGTTTTACAATGGATAAAGCTGCAATAATGCATATTTGGCCAAACTCCAGTCACATTAAATGAGTTTGCTGCATTGAGGGAACCACCATCTTTCCAAGCAGCAAACAACCTTGGAGCTGAATACATAATGGGGGGGGTGCTGTTCAATGAACCCTGTTCTGATTAAACTTGAGTTATGAAACTAATGTCATTAATTGCTGAGCTTTGCTAAAATAGGGCTATTTAAAAAAAAGCAAGACTGTATAAAAGTGGGTGCCAGGAAATTCCTTTACCTCCTAGAATGTGCAATCCTAGAGTCAGTATATTTAGTATTGTAGGGATGTTATCATGCAGCACGTTTGCCCCCCCCCTGCAAAAATTGTGTTAATTGTTTGTATGTTACAGCCAATGATGTTGTGCAACACTTGCTTTTTTAACCAATGGAAGTAGTGGCAGTGAAACTAGATTCCCTGTTTGACTGTGTAATTTAAATAAGGAGTGTATTTGGTGAAGACTCTGCTGCCTGCATCAGAGCTGTGGTGAGTTTTGCCCCCCCCCCCCCAGCACACACACATGCATGCAATATTATTTCATAGTTTTGTAATATAGTATGAATTTATATGTAATAATTTTTCTATTCTTATCTTACTGTGCAATCTCCATAAGACAAAACTGCAGTGTAGAAAATAGAGTTTCATCTTTTATTGCATTTGTATACAAAGTGATTTAGAACAGCTACTTTCTACAGTTTATTGCGGGAATAAATAGTTACACAATACAGCACAACTTTTATATGTTAATTGCGGTAGCATGCTAAAAAAAAAACAATTAAAAAGATGTTGCTTTGCAGGTGACGTGTGCAGAATGTAACTAAGATAAATGCATTTTTATATTTTTCAGTTGTACGCATATTGCTGATTGTGTTGGCCCTGATTTCCTTAGCAGCCGCTGTGCTTCTTACAATATTGTATATCAAAAAGTAAGTTACTGAATTCATTCAGATTACTTAAAATTATATATTCATTCTTATTTTTTTGTTTACAATGTACTGACAGCTCGGTTAGAAGTGATGTGCTATTCTATCCCTCCCAGAAGCTATCAGGATTTCATTAAGAACCGTCATGTCTTTCTTTGCTACCTGACAAAAGCAAATTATTGTTACGGCTTTTACTTTAAATTTTTCTTTTACAGTCTGTCCATGTGTTCTCCCACTGAAAGTGCTAGCCACTGGTAACAATGGCATATAACAAAGTTAGGGATAATAGGAAAGGATGAATTATTGCAAGCTAAAATCCACATTGTTGACTTTGGAAGGACAACTTTACAGGTTGGTAAAAATATGAAATCCTGAATGCTATTTATTTAGATTTTCCAGGGCAAAATATTGACATAACACCTTCAAAACTTTGCCTTGAAAAAATAGTTTTTACAAATTGGTCTCCAGTTTCTCAAATGCTAGCTCTAAAGCAGGTATAAATCTGAGACAGCAAGCAGACTATGCTATGAGGAATCTGTAAGGGGAGGCAAGATCCTCCGATCTCCCACCCACATTTAATCAGCATCTTCCCTGGTGATTTAGTTTTATCTAATGCTCAACCACCATCAGCAAACTTTAATATCTTCCACTTCTTTGGCAAAGTATCATAAAAAGGTAATGCCCTGTTTGTAAACACTGCCTGGAATGGTTGCTTAATTAGGATTGCCCTCCTGTGTTCCACCTGCCAGTCATGAACAGAAAGTGTCAAGGTAACAACATAGAGGGCAAGTACTAGCAAATGTATCTGCTTCTCGGAATCCATAGGCATAACATTAATTCATGAATTCATTTTGTGATACTTAGTTTATACTATTTGAGGTCAACAGGGAAATTAAGCCTATCCTATCAGGCACTGGGTGTAAGGCATAAATTCATATCTGGAAGAGATTTCAGTCTATTCCATAATGTACAGACACACAGACACACAGACACACAGACACACACACACACACACACACACACACACACACACACACACACACAGAAACACCTATATACAGTCAAGAGGATGCCAGCAATTAAAATGTTTTTATTGCCTTAAAGTTTGTACTTTTGTACTTTCTATAGATTTTAACAACAGCACCACCCGCATAAGCAATTCATAAAGAAAGACGGCCCTTTCAAATTACACCCCGGAGTATGTACTTCTTGGCAAAAGAAGAGGATTATCTCATTTTAGTTCAGGCAGAACATCGCAAACAACTGCTTCTTCTGTAGCTTCACCTCTGAAATACATCACAATGGAAGAAACTTCAGCAAATTTATTATTTAAAACACCATTTTTAAAAGAAAGGGAACATATTCATGGAATAATGCTTCTTTTATATTGAATGACATTTGTAAATGACATTTAAGGCATGTGGTGATATCTATTCCATAATTAATGAGATATATAGTAACTTGTTCCATTATGAATTCAAAACCTTCTTTAAATTTTGAGGGTTTCTTCTGTACCTCATTATAAGGTCATTGCAGGATTCCTGATGACATTAACAGCTGAAATACTTAGCAAGGATCTTTGCACATGGGGTCAGTTTGTAAAAATTAATAAGGCAGGGCAATTCATTTTTACAGTAATATACCTTAACAGCATTAATATACACCAAGAGATACTGAAACACGTTACGCTACATGAACAATAATGGGTGAGTTTAAAAATACAATGTGAAATAGTCATTTTACAAAATTAAGGTGCAGAGAAAATATCCTCAGAAAGATATATTTCTATATTATTCCATGTAGTTAGAGTATCTGTTTCTTTAAGTTATACAGACAAAAGAAATTCCTTGGCCACATGCAGCCTACTCTTAATAAGAAGAAAAACACACAGTACTTACTCGACAATCTTCTCTTCTCCATATCAGAATTTCTCTTCTTGGCTTATTTATTTCTCACCACACTTTTCATACCGCACAACATATTAATAAGTTGTTTCTGCAGTCAACAGCATATGCCAAAATATGCCAAGCAAATCCCAGGCACATGGACATATATTTCATGAATGTAAGTCCCTTCTGACCATCAATAGAACAATATAAACTAAGCAGGTGTGAAAACGTCTGCTGTTTCAGTTTCATTAGTATTAAGTTGTATGTTGGGCCATAAGATTTCACACAGAGTTAAGCGTCCCCAGGCATCTGCCTTCACAAAAAAGATGCAACAGTAAAAGTGAGATGTCCATTTACAGAATGACAGAACATTGAACTATACAAGAAAACCACAAAAGACCAGTGACCAAGAAAATGAAGTAAATCCAAAGCGTTTAATCTACTTGATGTCTCGGCAAACTGCCTTCAAAAACTAAAATCAATGTGCAACTGCCTGCCTATATATACATGCCTAAACATCAGTTGCACATCAGTTATTCAATTAAAAAAGCAATTATCCAATAAAAACAATTAATGTACAAAAAACCTCCATTTACACTCCATGTTTAAACCACAAGGAAATAAACTATTACATTTAAAATGTATTCAGATTCCTTATATAATGCGGCACATGGAGGTGATGTGACAGGTTTACAAGCTACTATTTTAGAAAATATTAAATGTTGCAATTAAGGGATTGAGGATATAAAACATCAGTTGCTGTATAAGGAATCTGTATACATTTTAAAATGTAATACTTTATTTCCTTGTGGTTTAAACATTAAGTGTAACTGGTGAATAATATCAAAAGGCAGTAACCTGCCTGTGTCATTGAGCTGTGCCCGCATGCTCTTTGCACATTGCAAGTACTCAAGTGGGTGCATGAGACCATGAAAGCCACTTAGCATGACCATAGTTCAAGATGACTTGCTGAGTGAGTGATTTTGAAAGATGCGTGAGGTCAGCCCTCATATGCATAATCATCAAGCTAAAGGGCCTGAATCTACACAATATAAACCATGGCAGTTACATTAGAGCTTCATCATACTATGGAAGAAAAAACGTGGAGCACAATTAGTGAACTTTGCTACACATGTGGGAAAGAAACTTTTGAAGAAGGAAAATAACATTACTGACTGCGTGAAGTATGTTTTACGTTTTGCTAAGTATTTCTTTTGCTGCAGTGTTCCTCCAATGTATTCCTAGCGCAAATGTTGTGGGAATATGTGTTTTTTGGAAGTGTTGCTACCCTTTCCAATATATTCTTCCATTACCAAGAAAAAGAAAGGCAAGTGTTAGAAATCTAACCGGAGTGGTAACTACAGACACTCCCTTTATGGAATCAGTAAGGCAGCATTAGTACCACATTAATAATTATAAGCTGAGGTAATGACATGTTGTACTGTTTATACCAACAGCTTGTACATGTGTAAGGGATTGGACCTGCTTTAGGTACAGGACTGCTATTCAGTTTAACTGTGTCTGCTGAGCATACATGCGGGACATGCATAGCCAAGGTCACAAGGTCAGTCATTGGTATCAGCATGCACTGTGCTGTCTATCCTTGTGTGTTGAATGCTTTCATTCTCTCATTTTGAGGGGCTGGGAGTGGGGGTGGGGGAATGGTCAGGAAGAGTTGCACAACTACAGTACCATAGCTGGACATACAACTCTGCGGGTGAGAGGATGAGACATACTGGCAGCTAGTTTACAACTACTGTTTTCAGTGACACACTGTGGATTCTGTGATTGCTGATATTCCCTCCAAGTTCAGTAGGATGAGTGTACGGTATTGGGTTACTTGCCTATTTGTAGTTGTTGCTCTGTGTGGCTGGGTATGGAGGGGGCAATTGGGTAAGGCTGGAAAGGAGGAAGGAATACTGGTAGTGCCACATTCAAGTATACTACTCTGGCAATCTATTGCATATGTAGATATTGACATAAAGTGACACAGACTGAATAGTGAACAGCATCACATGAAACATCATGCTTACTGGTATACTCACACTTGTATATTCTTTCTCCACTCAGCCTCATGCCTAGTAAAAGAAATTCCTAGAAATGCAAGCTCTCCCATATGGAGAATGAGATTTTGTTGCAGGCAGTCCATCTCCATGACCAACAGATGTTTAGCCAGGACAATTCTGACCAGTCTTACCATGACCATGTGTGGCAAAATGCAGTAACAGACATTAAAGTCTGTCATTGCTCAATGTAAATTTGCCTATGTCACAAGTGATAATAAAATAAAGGTGTTTAAAAAAAGGAATTAACTATGAAATAGATGCAGGACCACTGGCATAATTAAAGATACACAAAAGAAACAGTCCCACTGGAAACCATGGGAGGGGGTCTGTCAGCCAAACCACCACTGACTAAGATGATCAGGTTTCCTGTTAGTCTGAGAGGGGGTAGGACTTATCTCTTGCCTACAGCAGGGTGCAGGGTATATTTACTGAGCTACAGTGGCACTCAACTGTTTCCATATGGGATTTCCCAAGTGTATTTAAGTGCTGTATTGGGAAAAGCATATTTCTGGTCTTTGTGGAATACAGCATGGCAGTCAAATTTTGTTTTCCCTGTTATGTCAGAACATCAGGGCTGCAAACTCCATGGGCAACTTCACAGGATGAGGTCTGTCTTATTCAGTAGCGATACTGTTTGACATGTCTAGTATTTCTGCATTGTGAATAAAGTGGAGGTGGTGGGTAATACCTCATACTGGGTACAGAGTTTTGTGGTCCTCACTGGTGATTTATTATCTGTTTCCACTGCTGTGAATATTCCACTGCTTGATGCTGAAGATGAGTCTGACTCCGACAATGATGGTGGTGGTGAACAGCTGGCATGGTCAGGGAGCACAGTGTCAGTGTTGGATACAGGGAATGTGCAGACCATATCCCCCTAACAAGCCAATGGATATGGCCTCAGTGCCTATGGAATCTACACAAGATACACAGATTCCTACTGAAAGGCAGGTTGTCACTGGTAAACATAGCCAGGAAAGTGTTGTCTTCAACAGCACAGCTCTCACTCTCTGTCACAGAGCCATCACAGAAGCTCAGAATGCCAATACCTCTGTGCATTGTAAGGTATAAGTGACCTACAAGAGTGTATGTCCTGCACGTATGAAATTCTAGACATGTTCCATTGCCTACTGATGGAACTCAGCCCCCCCTTGCTCATGATGTGCATGCCAGGCATATAGCTGGTCCACATCTAGCTCTAGTATTGATGATCATTATGGACGTGGGTGATGTAAGTCAAGGTCAGGCACTGCCACTATGGCTACAGCAACATCTAGTGTGGAGGTGTGTATGGGCAGGAAAGGATATGCACAAGGGTCTTATGCCCAGGCAAGTTCCACATCTGGTAGAGGGTGCAATATTTTCACTCTGTGCAAGTAATCAAGGAGCCTCATTCCTCAACACTGACACTGGAGAGGGACATTCATCTAGAACAAAAATGGATACACCCAGCATTTCCAGATGCAGCTCTCTGCATCAAGCACAGTTTCCCTTAAGAGTACACAGGGTACACACACTCAGCCTGCGGACTGGGTTTTTCTCTCTCTGTCTCTCACCAGGTCCCCAATAAAGCTCCACACTGGCACAGCTACAGAGTTAAGTACTCAGCCAAGTATCGAAGCCAAGTCCTCCACCACTCTCTCTCTCTATGAAACCAGTGCTTCGTGTCCTTGCTCCAAATAGCTGACACACACACACACACACACACACACACACACACACACACACACACACACACCTGGAAAATGCTGGCACATATTTAACCACTGTGCCCACTTCTGCTCATACTACAAGGTAGTTATCCCTGCCACCAGACACTACAAAGCCAACTACCAAAAGCTCTTGCAAGGTTACCCAATTATACTGAATGAAATTAATATTAATACAAATAGTAATGTTGACCAAACAGTCAAGCTTTCAGGAGTGGCCACAGTGTCACCAAAAATATAAGTATTCTGAATGGTTAAAATATTTCTAAAGGACCAGCCACAATGAAAAGTTTTAATATATTTAATAATAAATAAGAAAAGAAC